>NW_027202672.1:0-179667 GCF_024711535.1 Dipodomys merriami
CCATTGTGTCACATTGTGACATCACAAACCTGTGAGAACGGCATCACATTTGTGACAACACATGCCTTTGGAGACATTACAGTCCCTTTTTGAACTCATATATTCATTTCCAAATAATGACCATTGAGATCTGCCATCTGACATCATGAACCCAATGTGGCATCACAAACTTATTGTGACCTCATCACGAGAATGGCATCAAGAAATAATTCTAGTATCAAAGCATTATTTTGACATTGTATTGTCGTTGTGATATCACTGTCCCATTGTGTTTTTACAAACCTATATGGCCACATCACATCTTAGAATATTCATGGCCTTTGAGACTTCAAGCTCTTTCTGTGAACTTGTGTACTTATGACCTCTAAGACAAGGAGAAAAACCATGTAGTCACATTTAATATAATAAAACAATTTACAATAGCAAGAGGACTGTGATTACCTTATGCCGGCCTGGATAGCCAGGTCCAAAAGCAGCCTTGACCACCAAACCTGAGACCTCCAATGGGCAGCCCCACCCTTTCTTAATTGGTCTGCAAACCACCGGCCAAAAAATTATGATCTCCGAATCTCCAAACCTCAATGGGCAAGGCTTTTTACTTTTTCATTCCTTCCTCCTTCACTACAGACCTGTCCTTCCTTCCTGGTCGTTCCCTTTTTCCCTTCCACCATTTCCTTATTCTCTTTAGGTCTCTCCAGTCTCCACAGGCCTGCTCTACTCTGACCCAGTGACCACTTGCCAAACTTCTGCTCTCCTTCATCTTCCTCTCTTCTCAGGTTTTTTCCTTCCTGTTGTCTCATCACTTTCTTCCATCCAGGTAGCTCCTATTTTATCCCCACTTCCAATTCTCTGAAAATGCAACCTATATATAGCTTGTACCCCTCCTCACTCTAACGGGTCTCCTGCCTAACAATTTTTAATCGTCTCTTCCCAATCTGCCCAATGCTCAATCACTTCTTGACAGCTCACCATGTGAGGCCTGACACCTCCACCTTTGGCGGCATTCACCACATTCTCCTGTGGGCCAGGCCAAGAATTTACAATGATTATAGGCTCCCACAGATAATTCTGGCAACACTGGTTATTACAGTATCCTAATAATGAATTAGAAGAAATTGAAGTTGTATATGTCATTGTTATATTAAAACTTGATGAGATATCATTAATGCATTGTGACCTCATCACAGCGGTGACATCACAAACTCATTGTGATATCACATTGCCATTGTGCCACCATGATCATATTGAGATCATATGACCTCAGAATCTTTGAAAACATGGCCTTTGTGTCATCACAGGCCCTTTGTGTACCCATATCCTCATTTTGAGCTGAGATCAGACATGCCATTTTAACATCGCAAAACTTTTGTGACATCATCACCAGTGTAACATTACATTGTCATTATGACACCATCAGACCATTGTGACATCATAAAACAACAATGACTTCATAGCATTATGACATCACATACTCATTGTGATGTCACAGATACATTGGAATGCCTATTCTGTGATTTCATTCTATTGCAAATGTGGCAGGTGGGTTGATATCAGAAATAGATTGTGACAACCTAACCATTATGACATCACAATACCTTGATGACACCACATTGCCATTATGATATCACTAACCCACTGTGACATCACAAAACTGTCCTATCCTCATAAATGTTTTGACATGCTGCCAGTGTGATCTCTGGCCTCCCTGAGCTAATAATTGTTTAATTCATAATATATCAGGTATGACATGTGATATCAGAAATCCAGTGTGACATCACAACTACTGTGACAACACATTGCCAGATGTCATGAACATTGAGTCACATTGTGACATCATAAACCTGTTAAGACTCATTACACTTGTGCCAACATATGCCTTCGAATACATCATTATCCCTTGTGAACTTATATATTCATTGTCAATTAGAGACCTAGCATGAGATTATGACATCACCATCCCATTGTGAAATCACAAATCTATATGACCTCATCACCTATATGGCATTACCAACTATTTGTGACTTCAAAACAATACTATCTCATGTAATGGTAACTTTATATTGCCAATGGGATATCTCTGTCCCAACGCATTTCCACCAATCTATTATGTACTCATAATATTTTACAAAATTCATGGCCTTTCTGACTTCTAGCTCCTTATGTGAACAACTATCTTCATTGTGACATCACTATCGAAGTGTGACCTTATCCCCACTGTGACATCACAAACCCATTGTGGCATCATAGTTCCACAGTGATATCACGATCACCTTGTGATATACCAAACCTGTTGTGACCTATTAGCACCTTTGAAAAAGCAAATACTGTCTGTGACATCACAGTCCCTTTGGGTAATTATATCCTCATTGCGAGCAAAGGACAACTGATATCAGACAGGCCGTTTTACCATTACAAATGCTTTGTGACATCATCTCCAGAGTGAGATCACATTGTTGTTAGGATAACATCAGCCCATTGTGATATCCCAAAATGACAATGACATCATAACATTATGACATCACATTTTCATTGTGAGGTCATAGAGACAATGTGCTTGCCTGTTCTGTGATTTCATTCTATCTCAAATGTGGCATATAGTTTGATTTCAGAAACCCATTGCGACCACATCACCATTGTGACAATACAATCCCTTTGAGACCTCATATTGACATTGTGATATCATTAATGCAATGTAACATCACAAACCTGCCTTTTCCTCATAAATTTTGTAACAAGCGACTACCTTGACCTGGGCTGGATGCACAGAGCTAAATTCAGCCTCAACCATAAAACCTCAGAACTCCAAACAGAAGCCCCGCCATTTGTTAACTGGTCTGCAAACAACCATCCCCCAAAATAATGATCTCCAAAACTCCACACTTCAAAGGACAAGGCTTTTTCCGTGCTCTTCATCCTCCTTCTCTCCAGACTTGTCCTACATTTCAGGTCTTTTCATTTTCTCCTTCCACCATTCCCTTCTTCTCTTCAGGCTGCTCTACTCTTGACAGTCCTGCCCTGCCATATCCAGGTGGCCAGCTGCCATCCTTCACCTCCTGCTCTCCCTCAATTTCCTCTACTCCCAGGTCTTTACCTTCCTACTGGCTCATCACTTCTTTCCTTCCAGTCCTTTCCCCTTTTTCTCTCCCCTTCTGTTGCTCTGAACCTGCAGCCTATATATAAGCTGGGCCCTTCCCCCACTGTGATGTTTTCTGCATAACAGTTTTCAATCATCACTTCCCAAATGTTGATGCCCAATGACTTCTTGGTAGCTCACCATGTGGGGCTTGACATCCTATCTCCTTTAGCAGCATGTCCTGCCCCCTCCAGTGGCATGAAGCCACCCTCTCTGGTGGTCGAGACCAAGAGGCCATGATGAATATCTGTTCCCGTGGATTATAAGGACACTGCTGGTTTTTACCGTGTCCTCATGGTGGTCTAGTAGCAATTGAAATTGGACAAATAATTGTGATATTAAAAGTCGTGGCATACGTAATCCATTATGATCTCATAACCAGTGTGACATCACAAACCCATTGTGTCATCACATTGCTGCTTTGACACCAGGATCACATTGTGTCATCTCAAATCTATTATGACCTCCTTTATCCTTTGATAAAATACATAGCTTTGTGACATCACATTCCCTTTGTGTACTCAAATCCCCACTGTGAAATATTGACAATTGAGAATCAGACAAGACATTTTAACATCAAAAACAGTTTGTGAGTTCATCACAATTGTGACATCACTTTGTCATTTTGACAACATCTGCTCATTGGGGAATCACAAAACTAAAATGATATGATAGATTTAGAACTTCACATCGTCCCTGTGACATCATAGACACATTATGAATGCCTTTTCTGTGATTTCATACTATTTAAAATGCGGCCTGTAGGTTGATATCATAAAGAAATAGTAAACTCATAACCATTGTGACATTACAATCCCTTTTTACATCACGTTGCCACTGTAATATCACAATAACCACATATCACAATATCACATAACACCCCGTGATATCACAAACCTATCCTGTCATCATAACTTTGTGTTATGCTGCAATTGTAATTCTAAGGCCGTTTTGTCCCCATAATCTTTTGTTGACCTCATTAAATTTCACATATGACATTTTTAAAAATTAATTTTAATATTTATTTTTTGTGAACATATTGTACAGAGGGGTTACAAATACATGGGCAAGATAATGAGTACATTTCGTATCAAGCATTGCAGCCTCCTCCTTTGTTTACCCGTCACATCCCTTCCCAACCTCTCCTCACACCCCACCCAATCCGCCCCCCCCCAAAAAAAATTGTAAAGTTCGTTTTTGGCATGACAACTTGTACTTATACCTGCATCGGGTTCACCTGTATCCTTAAACGACTTGTTTTTCCCCATCTCCTCCACAAATTATACCGACATCAAAAATAGTGAAAGCAGGGGTTGTACTGAGGGGTGGGACATACAAAGCTACCAGGAAATAATCTTATAAATGAGTTAGAAACAAATGCATGAAAAAAAAACATTTAAATACTTATATAAGAGTTCATTTTCCAAACATCACATTATCTGACCTTTTCTGCTTGACTGATACATATACTAGATATTGCAAATAAGGGAAACCATGGAGCTTTGTTTCTTTAGGCTTGGCTTACTTCATTTAATATAACTTTTTCCAAGCCTTTCCATTTCCTAACAAGTGGGGAAATGTCATTCTTACTGATGGAGGCATAGAATTCCATTGTGTATATATACCACATTTTCTTTATCCATTCATATACTGAGGGGCATCAGGGTTGGTTCCAGATCTTAGCTATGGTAAATAATGCTGCAATAAACATAGTTGTGCTGGTAGCTTTAGTGTGGTCTTGTTTGAAAACATTTGGGTAAATGCCCAAAAGTGGGATTGCAGGGTCATTAGGACAGCTCGATGTGAAGTCTTTTCAGGAAACTCCATACTGCTTTACAAAGTGGTTGAACAAGTTTACACTCCCACCAACAATGAAGTAAGGTTCTCTTCTGTCCACATCACCTCCAGCATCTGTTGTTGTTAGAGTTCTTGATTATAGACATTCTAGCTAGCGTGAGGTGGTACCTCAAGGTTGTTTTGATTTGCATTTCTTTTATGGCTAGCGAGGTCGAGCAATTCTTCATATGTCTGTTGGATATCCTTCTTTCTTCTTCAAAGAAGTTTCTCTTCAAGTCTTTAGCCCACTTATTTATTGGGCAGTTGTTTCTTTGAGGATTTGTTGTTGGGGGATTTAGTTTTTTGAGCTCCAAGTATATTTTAGATATGAGACCCTTGTTCGTTGTATGGCTAGTGAAGATCTTTTCCCATTCTGTGAGCTTTCTATTGATATTGCTAGCTATGTCCTTTGTCATGCAGAAGTTCTGCAATATCATGCAATTCCATTTGTCAAACCTTTCTTTGATTTCTTGTGTTTCTGGGTCTCTATTAAGAAATTTTCATCCTCAGCCAACGAGGCCTGGGGTTTCTCCTATTCCATCCTGTAAAGTTTTCAGACTGTCTGCTTTGACTCCGAGGTCTTTGATCCTTTTGGAGTTAATTTCGGTGTGGGGTGATATATAAGGATCTAGTTTTAGTTTTCTATAAGTAGTTAACCAATTTTCCAGAACCATTTAATGAAGAGGCTGTCTTTCTTCCATTCTATTATTTTAGCTCCCTTATCGAAGATTAGTTGGCTAGAGGTCTGTAGGTTCATTTCTGGGTTTTCAATTCTATTCCATTGGTCCTGAGGTCTGTTCTTATGCCAGTACCAAGCTGTTTTGATTACTATGGCTTTATAGTAGAGTTTGAAATTTGGTATTGATATTCCTCCAGCACAGTTTTTTCTGTTGAGCATCGTTTTGCTATTCGGGGTCTTTTATTGTTCCATATGAATTCTTGGATTGCCTCTTCTATTTCCTTGAAGAATGAGGGTGGAATTTTGATAGGTCTCACGTTGAATTTATAGATAGCCTTGGGAAGTATTGCCATTTTCACGATGTTTATCTTTCCAATCCAGGAGCATGAAAGGTTTTGCCATTTTCTAAGTTCTGTTTTGATTTCCTTTTTCAAGATTTTAACGTTTTCATCATAGAGGTCCTTCACTTCTTTGGTTAAGTTAATTCCGAGGTATTTTATTTTTTGAGGGGCTATTACAAATGGAGTTACTTTCCTAATTTCAGCCACACTTTTTTCATTGTTGGCATACAGAAAAGCCATGGATTTTTGAGGGTTTATTTTATACCCTGCTACTTTGCCAAAGTTTTGAATCAGCTTGAGTAATTTGGGAGTGGAGTCTATTGGATTCTTTAAATACAAGATCATGACATCTGCAAAGAGGGAGAGTTTTATTTCTTCTTTCCCTATTTGGATCCCCTTTATGTTTGCATCTTGTCTTATTGCTGTAGCAAGGCTTTCTAATACTAGATTGAAGAGAAGTGGAGAGAGTGGACATCCATGTCTTGTTCCTGAGTTAAGATGAAATGGCTTTAGTTTTTCACCATTAATATAATGCTGGCTGTAGGTTTGTCATATAAGGCCTTTATTGTATTGAGAAATGTTCCATGGATTCCTAATTTTTCCAAAACCTTCATCATAAAGGGGTGTTGGATCTTGTCGAATGCTTTTTCTGCATCTATTGAGATAACCATGTGCTTCTTATTCTTGCTGCCCTTGATGTGATGAATTATATTAATTGATTTGCATATATTGGACCAGCTTTGCATCCCTGAAATGAATCCTGTTTGATCGTGGTGTATGATTTTTTGGATGAATTGTTGAAGTCAATTGGCCAATATTTTGTTGAGAAGTTTTGCATCAGTGTTCATCAAAGAAATGGGTTTATAGTTCTCTTTCTTGGATGAGTCCCTGCCTGGTTTTGGGATGAGGGTTATGATGGCTTCACAGAATGTGTTCGGTAGTGAAATTTCTCTTTCAATTTCATTGAACAGTTGGAGGAATATTGGTGTGTGCTCTGCTTTGTAGGCCTTGTATAATTCCACTGTAAAACCATCTGGTCCTGGACTTTTCTTAGCTGGGAGGCCTCTTATTGCTTTTTGTATTTCAATGCTTGATATGGGCTTGTTAAGATAGTTTAACTCATCTTGGTTTAGTTTTGGCATATCAATATTTGCTAGGAAAAGGTCCATTTCTGTCAAGTTCTCAAACTAATGAGCATAAAGTTTTGAGAAGTATTCCCTTATAATGTTCTGAATCTTGGTTGTTTCCGTGGTGATGTTTCCATTCAAATCTCTGAGTTTATTAATTTGGGTGTGTTCTCTTCTTTTTCTGATAAGATTTGGTAGGGGTCTGTCAATTTTGTTAATTTTCTCGATGAACCAACTCTTTGTTTTGTTGATTCTTTTTATAGTTTTTTTTTTGAATTCTAATTCATTTAATTCTGATTTAATTTTAATCATTTCTTTCTGTCTACTGGATTGGGGTTTATCTAACTGCTCTTTCCAAGGAGGTTTAGATGTGTCATTAAATTGTTGGTTTCAGATCTCTCCAATTTGTTGATGTAGGAGCTCAGAGGTATAAACTTGACTCTGAGTACTACCTTTGCTATGTCTCAGTGGAGCTGGTAATTTGTGTGTTCATTTTTGTTGAATAGTATGAGCATTTGAATTTCCTTTCTAATCTCTTCCATGACCCACCCGTGATTCAGCAGTGTATTGTTAATGCATTCCATGAATGCCTTTAGTGATCTTTTTGTATTCTTTTTCTGCTCTCTCAATTCCTGTATTACTCTTTGATTAGCTTCCTCCCATTCGTGGGATTCCTGTAGTTCTCTTTGAGTGTTCTCAGCCTGCTCATGCCATTCCTCCCTTTCTCTTTGAGTATTCTCAAGCTGCTCAGACAAATCCTGTATCAGTTTTTGAGTAGCTTCCTCACACTTATGATATTCCTGTATAAACTTTTGGATTGCCTCCTCTCTCTCCTTATCATGCTCATACAGAGTCCTTTGTAAGTTTTCAATCTTTTCATTTATCATGTTTGCCAACAGTGTTTGTAGAGCTATTTGGGAACTCTCCTCTTGATTATTCATTACCTGTTCTATCCCCTCATTATCAAGATTGGGAATTGAGATACTCGGACTTGCCATTTTTCTTGTGTTTTTCTGGCTTACTCTGCCCATTTGAGATGAAAATAGCACCAGTTTTGTGCTAGAACACTCTCTTAAGGCAAGCATCAACCAAATTCTGAATTTGCACAGTCAATAGTCTACAGATACAATAGTTCAACAGATACAATCTAGTTCAACAGATAAATCTATTCAATATCAAACAACTATATGTTAATGGGCTATGAACCGCAAAGAAGAATTTGGAAAACCAGAAATTATTAGGGTTAGGGAGCGATGTGGGTAAAAAATAGGAATAGATTGATGTCGGAAATCACAGGGAGTGTTAACTAAGTCCTAATCTCAAAGCAGGAAATAGGTTGGGTAGGATGAAAGTGGAGAGAGAGCAAAAATGAAGAAAGGGAAATGGAAAAGAAAAGAAACCAGAAAAAATAGAAAAATAAAACTTAATAATATTATGCAGGAATTCGACAAGAATCTATTTAAAGAAGACTGTGAATATAATGAGAGAAGGGGAGGGATATAAAGGAGATGTGAAAACTTAAAAATAAAATGCTTAAAATATTATATAGGTATAAAGAAGTATTACTGCTATTAAGGAATTTATGTCTCAGAGGTATTGAATTGAGTAATAAATTTGTGGATTAAATGTGTACACAATGGAGGATAGGGTCTAATATTCAACTCCAGGTTTATCTGAGGATGTGCAGGACAAGAGGTACATTCCATAAAGAAGAACGAAAGAGAGGAAAAGATGAAAAGGATAAGAAAGGAAGAAAAAAAGATCCGAAGTTCAGTAGAGCTAAACAAAAAACAAAAAGATAAGTAAAAAAGAGAAAGACATCAAAAAAGAAGGAAAAATGCACACATGTATCCCTAAAATAAAAATTGTAAGAGGGAAAAAAAAGTTACTGGAAAACATTTTTTTTTCAATCAAGACAAAAATTAATGATTAAAAACAGTTTTAGAAATGAAAATTTTTTTAATATAAGGTACCAAAAAAAAAAAAAAAGGAAGAAGAAGAAGAAAAAAAAATCTTTGATTTTTTGCAGAGGGGTGGGAAAAAATCCTGGATCTCCCTTGTGTCCGTAACCAGCCTCTTGTTGGAGTCTCTTGTCTGCTTTTGGTCCTTTGGCTTGGTTGGTTTCTTAAGTCAGTTTATTCTAACAGGCAGAAAAATGCTCTGCTTTACCCAGGATTTTGTGATTCTCCTCCCAGGCTAGTTCAATGGGAGTCAGATCTGCTTTGAGTATCACAAAAGTGGGAGATGCAGTGATGAGGCTAGGTTCTGGGTAGAGTTGAGGCCTTTCAACAAGCAGTAGCTTTTTCCTGGTGGCTAGTTTGTGAAAGACTCACAAAGCCCAGCCTGGAGCCATTCTCGGGTTTCTGTTTACTGAATTTCAATTGATTGTCGAGGCTTCTGTAGGGAGGGCCAGCCGCTGGCTCTGATTACCCAGTGAAGAATGCCACTACTAGGGCTGGCACCCAAGCTGGGTGACTTTTCCCTGGGTGGAGCTGAGTCTGGCAGGTCACAATGCCGTTAAGTTCTTGTGACCTGCTAAATGATTCATTTTATTCCAAGGCTTGAGTTGGAGCTCTTTGTCAGTATCCAAGATGGAGATCTCCAGTAGGGGGGGAGGGGTGGCATTCCCTCCTCTTCTCCCTGAGAAGGAGTGAGGACATCAGGCTTCTACTCACGCTGAGTCTTGGTTCCTGGGTCGTCTCTGGTCTGTGAACTGCAGGATGAAGATATCTGCTCCTTGTCGGTTCTTGCTGGTTTTGAGTAGAATCCGCTCACCTGCTGCATCTGGCTCCTTTGTCCCGGACTTTGTGTGGCTCAGGTATGGCGCCTGCAGTTGCAGCTGCCACTGCTGCCGCCACTGTGGCAGCTGCTCACAAGAGCTCAGATCTGTCTCCTTGCCTGGATTTTCCCTCTCTAGCCTGACTCTCTGTCCTGTGATGGCACAATTGGTGTGATTCTCTGGCTTAGGACTGTTCACTGGAACTCTAAAAGTGCTTTCTTTGTGAGAGCTCGTTTAGACTCCAGCTTCTCCACCATCTTCCCAGGTCTGACTTTCTTATATTCAAGTACAGTGATCTTCTCCTTCATCCACATTGCTGCAGATTTACCCAGATCCTGAGTTCAAATTTAAAGCTTGGAAGATTAAACATCACGAATTGCAAGCCAGTGAGTTAATTTTTTATTTTACTTTTCTCAGTATGGGCTTGAAGTCAGTTTGTGGCAACTCTGCCTCAACTTGGATCACCCTAGGCTGGGGTGCAGCGACTAGACCTACAGCTGCTTCTGGGATCCTAGACCCTCAGGTCTTGCAGGGAAAGCAATGCACAGAAAAATGTGGCCTTTTTATATTTCCTTCCTTTGCAAGGTGACCCTCATGGGTCTGAATGACACTGTTGCAAAGGGTACTTTACCTTGCATTGCTGAAGGCTGCCAGACTATCTGGGAACCCATAGGCCCACTTGGCAACATAGGCCCTGATTTCAAGTCCCCCTCCTAACACCAACCAATGGCAGGATATACTAAGAAAATTGTTCCCAACCATAGGAAGAACAATGGAATGTTATCAATGTCAATGTTCAATGAGTTGATCATGAATGATGCTACTATAAATTTAGGCAGCATCATTTCAGGAGGCTAATTGATTTTTATTTAGTATTTATGAAGCATAAAAAGAATATTATTACTTACAGGAATGCAATAATTTCAGGACACTGATTGATTTCATTAATAGTATAAGGATGAAAACAATAACATTAATGACATGGACGCATTATTAATACCCAGGAATTGGTAGGAATGTATTCTATATAACTGAGTAATATATAGACATCTTTAACACTCTATATAAATACATAGAAATATATATAAATACATATAAATACTTCCATCTGCAGGTCAATCTGTTCTTATTTTGCTAACACCTGGGGCTTGATCTCAGGTCCTGGTTATAGCCTTTCAGCTCAATTTGCCCCAGGATGGCGTGCTGACACTCACCCATTCATGAATTGGGCCTAATAGGCTTGTGGCTGTGAGATCAGTTGCCAGCATTCCCTAAAAATGAATTGTGGAGTAAGAAGTTGATGGCGACGCATGTTTTCCTTTTCTGTGAAAGTCCTGAGTGTCGGGTATGAAGTGGAATACATATGCTGACCTATATCTTATGTAATCAATGTTTTATGTGCCATAATAATCAAAATAAATTGTCAATACATGAATAAAACAAATAAAATAATTGCACTGAATGCAATATGGAGTCAACATATGTATGTAAATATGAATCATATATGTAAATTGTACATGAATAGGATGTTTTCTAGTGGTGGGGATCTATTTCAGGCCTAAAGAACCGACATGTATTTCTTGACTTCAAGGAGGCCAGCTTCCCCTTCCCACACAGTGCAACAGAGTTACCAAGACCATAGGTTCCAATCCCAGTCCTGGCAGAAAAATGTCACCTTTATATTATGTAATAGTATAGTAATTCTTAGGTATTTCATTATGCCTCCATTTTATGAATGTGATTGTTTAAATGCTTCATAAAGCATTAACTAACATCGATCAGTGTCCTATAAAATAATTCTATATAAATTTATCCTAGAATCATTCAAGGACTGCTCTTTCAATCATGACATACATCATATTCTATTGGTAATCATATGGACAAGAATAAGTTTCTTAGGATCTCCTTCCATTTTGAGGTGGCTGGACCAGGATTCCAACTGTGGGCTATAGCTCCTGCCACTTAAACAGGAGGATAGGGAACTTATCAGTCTGTCCAAGAACATCAGTAAGATCAATGATTAGGCAGGCACCAGTGGCCCTCAACAGTCTTCCTTGATACTTACAAGGCTGTGATGGGTGGATCATGGTCGAAGTCACACTAGGCAGGAAAGTCCAACTTCAGTGCCAATAAAGCCAGAATCCCTTCCCTGTGGCTCTAGTGTGGATGGCCAGCCTTGAGCAAAAGCAGCTCACAGACTGTGCCCATATCCTCAGTTCATGGTCTGGGACTGGGAACAAACAGCCATACACAATGATCTGTGCAGCCATGCGGCTAAAGCAGGTCACCCTATTGTCTCCAACTGAATTGGACATTGTTCCCTGGGAAAAGGGCTGGGGGAGCTGCTATCTTCTTGACTCCGCCCATGCTGTTTGCATCACAGGATTCTGGCCACACCCCCATTCTTTCATTGTTCTTTCTGACCAATGAGATACAAGAATGGCGGCCACGCCCACATTCCATGCTGCCTGGTAGCACCAGGATTCCCTCTGTTAGTTTACAACACTACCAGCAGTTGAGGAAGGTATAGATGGTTGAGTGGTGAGAAGAGCCTCAAGGCGACTGGAATAGAGAAGGAAATTGAGATGCCTGCCTAGTCCCCAGCCCCCCGCCCCCCGCCTTCCCAAGGTTCAGAATTTCAAACCAGGCAATGGCACCCTGCCAGGCTGTGTAAAGCCCCAACTTGGTCAAAGGCCTTGGTTCTCTGAGGACATGTGTCTGCAATGCCACTGCCATTCCCATTCGCCGCACCTGGAGCAGCCTCAAGCAACTTCCCCCAGGAGCACATGTGAGTGGCTGCCCCAAAACCACCCCTACACTGGGTCAGACACCCCTCTGAGGGCACCAAGACCCGCTACTTGTTTCCTCTCCCTGGCTCTGAGGAGCCACCTTTCTGTTTTGGGCATTTCTAAAACAGAGCCTCTATATGCTCTGGCTGGGCTGGATTGATGTCCTCCTATCTGTGACAGGTATGCTCCACCGGGCCTGGTCATCTGTAGTTGGGGTGGTAGACATGTAGCAACATGCACAGTCATCAATTTAGATGGATTATCTCAAACATTTCCTCCACAGCAGCCGAGTTTTTTTTTTAATTGTGAAAATACTGTCCAGAGGGGTTAAAATTACATGGGCAAGTTATGAGGACATATCTTATCAAGCATTGTAGCCTCCTCCTTTGTTTCCCCTTCCCATCCCATCCTTCCCCCACCCCCTATCCGATCCTCCCCCTCCCCCTACCAAAGTTGTCAAGTTCATTTTCTACATACCACTTCTACGTCTCATTGTTGCAATGGGTCCAACTTTAATCCCTATTTCAAAGATTTGTTTTTTCCCTTCCCCTCCATAAATTATAACAACATCAAATACAGTGAAAGCAGGGATTATACCGTGGGGGAGGGATATAAAAAGCAACAAATAAATAAATCTTATGAATGTACTAGAAACAATCGTATGAAAGAAAAAAAATTGAATAGATATCTTAGGGTTCTTTTCACTAATATGTATTTATCTGAACTTTTATGCTTGACTCAGATATATACTAGTTATTGCAAATAAGGGAAACCATGGGACCTATCTTTCTGTGGTTCTGGCTTACTTCACTTAATATAATATTTTCCAAGTCTTTCCATGTCCTAACAAATAGAGCAATGTCATTCATTCTGATGGAGGCTTAGAATTCCATTCTGTATATATAACCCAATTTTTTGATCCATTCATCTACCGAAGGGCATCTGGGTTGCTTCCATATCTTAGCTATGGTAAAAAAGGCTGCAATAAACATAGTTGTGCTGGTAGCTTTAGTGTGGTCTTCTTTGTAAATATTTGGGTAAGTGCCCAAAAGTGGGATTGCTGGATCATAGGGGAGCTCTATGTTGAGTGCTTTGAGGAACCTCCATAGAGCTTTCAAAAGAGGTTGAACAAATTTACACTCTCACCAACAATGAAGTAAGGTTCCCTTCTGTCCACATCCCCTCCAGAATCTGTTATCAGAGTTCTTCATTATAGCCATTCTAACTGGGGTGAGGTGGTATCTCGATGTTGTTTTCATTTGCATTTCTTTTATGGCTAGAGAGGTTGAGCATTTCTTCATTTGTCTATTGTCCATCCTTCTTTCCTCTTCAGAGAAGTTTCTCTTTAAGGCTTTAGCCTTATTTATTGGGCAGTTGTTTCTTTGAGGATTTGTTGTTGGGGGATTTAATTTTTTGAGTTCCAAGTATATTTTAGATATGAGACCCTTGTCTCTAGTATGGCTAGTGAAGATTTTCTCCCAATCCGTGGGCTTTCTATTGATCTTGCTAACTATGTCCTTTGACATGCAGAAGCTCTGCAACTTTGTGCAATCCCATTTGTCCAACCTTTCTTTGATTTCTTGTGTTTCTGGGTCTCTATTAAAAAAATTCAACCTGTGCCAAGGAGACCTAGGATTTCTCCTATTCCATCCTGCAATGTTTTCAGAGTGTCTGATTTGTCTCCGAGGTTTTTGATCTATTTGGAATTGATTCTGGTGCAGGGTGATATATTCGGATCTAACTTTAGTTTTCTATAAGTAGTTAACCAAATTTTCCAGCACCCTGTACTGAAGAGGCTGTCTTTCTTCCATTCTATTATTTTAGCTCCCTTATTGAAGGGTAGTTGGCTATATGTCTGTAGGTTCATTTCGGGGTTTTCAATTGTATTCCATTGGTCCTGAGGTCTGTTCTTAAGTCAGTACCAAGCTGTTTTGATTACAATTGCTTTGTAGTAGAGTTTGAAATTTGGTATGATATTCCTCAAGCACAGTTTTTTCTGTTGAGGATCGTTTTGCTATTCGGGGTCTTTTATTATCCTCTATGAATTATTAGATTGCCTCTTCTCTTTCTTTGAAGAATGAGGTTGGAATATTGATAGGTATCGCACTGAATTTGTAGAGAGCCTTGGGAAGGATTGCAGTTTTCACGATGTTTATCTTTCCAATCCATGAGCATGGGAGTTTTTGCCACTTTTTAAGATCTCTTTTGATTTCCTTTTTCAGGTTTTTAAAATTTTCATCATAGAGTTCCTTCACTTCTTTGGTTAAGTTAATTCCCAGGTATTTTATTTTTTGTGGGGATATTACGAATGTAGATGCTTTCCTAATTTCAGCCACACTTTTCTCATTGTTGGTATACAGAAAAGCCATTGATTTTGAGGGGTTAATTTTATACCCTGATACTTTGCCAAAGTTTTGAATCAGCTTGAGTAATTTGGGAGTGGAGTATATTGGATTCTTTAAATACAAGATCATGACATCTGCAAAGAGGGAGAGTTTCACTTCTTCTTTCCCTATTTGGATCCCTTTATGTTTGCATCTCGTCTTATTCCTGTAGCTAGGCATTCTAATATTAGATTGAAGAGAAGTGGTGAGAGTGGACCTTCTTGTCTCGTTCCTGAGTTAAGAGGAAATGGCTTTAGTTTTTCACCATTAAGTATAATGCTGGCTGTAGGTTTGTCATATATAGTCTTTATTGCATTGAGGAAAGTTCCATGGATTCCTAATTTTTCCATAACCATCATCATAAAGGGGCGTTGGATCTTGTCAAATGCTTTTCCTGCATCTATTGAGATAACCAGGTGGTTGTTATCTTTGCTCCTGTTGATGTGATGAATTATATTAATTGATTTGCGTATATTGACCCAGCTTTGCATCCCTGAAATGAATCCTGTTTGATCAAGGTGTAGAATTTTTTGGATGAATTGTTGAATTTGATTGGCCAACATTTTGTTGAGAAGTTTTGTATCAATGTTCATCAAATAAATGGGTCTATAGTTATCTTTCTGTGATGTGTCCCTGCATGGTTTGGGCATGAGGGTTATTATGGCTTCATAGAATGAGTTCAGTAGTGAACTTTCTCTTTCAATTTCATTGAAGATTTGGAGGAGTATTGGTATGAGCTGTGTTTTCAAGGGCTTATAGAATTATGCTGTAAAGCCACCTGGTCCTGGGCTTTTCTTAGATGGAAGGTGTGTTATTGATGTTTCTATTTCAATGCTTGATATGGGCCTGTTAGGATGGTATAACTCATCTTGGTTTAGTTTTGGCATGTCAATATTTGCTAGGAAAAGGTCCATTTCTGCCAAGTTCTCAAACTTATTAGCATAAAGTTTTGAGAAGTATTCCCTTATAATATTCAGAATCTTGGTTGTTTCTGTGGTAATGTTTCCATTCTCATCTCTGAGTTTATTTATTTGGGTGTGTTCTCTTCTTTTTCTTATAAGATTTTCTAAGAGTCTTTCAATTTTGTTAATTTTTTGGAAGTAACAAATCTTTGTTTTGTTGATTCTTTCTATGATTTTTTTTGGATTCTAATTCATTTAATTATGATTTAATTTTAATTATTTCTTACCATCTACTGGATTGGGGATCATCTTGCTGCTCTTTTTCAAGGAGACTCAGATGTCATATTAAATGGTTGGTTTCAGATCTCTCCAATTCGTTGATGTATGAACTCACAGCTATAAAGTTGCCTGTGAGTACTGCCTTTGCTGTGTCCCAAAGGAGCTGGTAATTTGTGTTTTCATCAACATTTGAATTTCTTTTCTAATCTCTTCAATGACCCACTCGTGATTCAGCAGTGTGTTGTTCCAGTGTGTTACAGGATTTTCTCTGGTGGCTTTTCCTTTTGAGTTTTAATTTTTTTCCCTTGTGGCCTGAGAGAATGCAAGGTATTACTTCAATGTTTCTGAAAAGTGATAAAATTATGAGAGGAAGAAAAAAATTAATAGAAAAAAATTAAAGTAAAAAATTAAAAATTAAAAAAAAACTTTTAGAAAAAAATTGTAAAAGGTACAAAAAAAGAGTTCTTTGATTTTTTTGTGGGGGATGGGAAGATCCTGTATCTCCCTTGTGTTCTTAACCTGTCTCTTGTTGGAGACTCTGGTCTACTTGTGTTTGATTTTCCTGTGGTTTAATGATTTCTTAAGTCAGTTTGAGCATGCAGAAAAATCACAGCAGACGATTCTTGAACCACTGGTGAAGGTCTGGGTCGGTTCGTAACAATCAGACCTCATTCTCCTCACAGGACAGTTGTGAGGAAACAAGGGATTTATACAGAGGGATCTCTGGAGCATGGCTAGGAACAGAGGGAGTAGTCTTCAGATAAGGTTCTCGGCAATTCTGTGAGGAAATGACAGGAAGATAGCCAGAAAGGGCTCAGGCAGGGCCTGTTATTAATTGTGCAACAGATGTGGGATTATGAAACAAAACATGGCTCTCTCTCATCATTACCCTATCCCCATGAGGAAGAGGATCCTTCACTGTGTTGAGTTTTGCAGCTGGAGATACCAAGGCAGAGAGAAGCCAGGTGACCTACTTATGACTTCAACTTCAGAGGAAGCTCTGCCTGACTTTGCTAAAATGCTCCCTAGGACAATGGGTGCTATTCAGTCCGCTTCTTGTGGTAGAAAGTCCACTTCTTGTCAGTCGTGGGGCTAGAACTCTAGGCATGGGCCATGTTCCCAAAAGCCTCAGCAAAAGGCTAGTGTTCTACCACTTGTGCCCACAACACTACTTTTGATTTTCTGGTGGTTCTTTGGAGATAAGAGTCTCACAGACGTTCCTGCCTGGGCTGGTTATGAACCATGATCCTCATATCTCAGCGTCCTGTGTAGTTAGGATTAGAATTCTGAGCCACTGGCACCAGACTTAATTGTAATTCTGACTTTTTTTCTCTCTCTCTTTCACAAGAACTGGTCAAATGGGTGCTGGAGGAGGGGGCCCAGCATCCCCATGTGGCTGGAACCCAAGGTTGGCCCTCTCATTCTGGAGGTTGGCTGTGGGTCAGGAGCTGTCTCCTCAGCTTGTTGAAACAGCTCCATGAGATAAGCCCTTCTTTTACCTGGATAGAGGGTAACAGTTATTCATTGTCCATCCAGCCTTACTAGACTTATTGTATTGCATTGCTTTCTACATCATTTTCTAGCACCTGGCCAAAATTATGATATGTATTTACAGAATGAAAATGTAATGCCATCTTAAGAAAGTTATTTAGGGCTCCGGGAATGTGGCTTCATGGTACGGTGTTTGCCTAGCATCCATGAAACCCTGGGTTCAATTCCTTAGTAACACATACACACACACAAAACCACTGGAAGTGGTGCTGTGCCTCAAATGATAGAGAGCTAGCATTGAGCAAGAGAAAAAAAGCTCAGGAAAATTCCCTACCCCTGAGTTTATGCCCCTCTACTGGCAAAAAGAACAAAAACAAATCAAATCAAAAGAACACAAAAACATTCAGTTAGTAAATGCAAAATAAATAACCCACACTTGGAATATATAATTGCTCCTTCCATACTGACCCCTGACAACAGTTCCTAATTCATGTACTTTACTTATATGAGGATACTGTGTTGAAAAAATCTTGTTCATTAAGTCACAGCAATTAATGCCAGGGATGTGCTTAGATGTCAGGTAACGTTTAATTCTGGAAATTCAACCATTCCAGGATTTGTGTCGTCACTGTTAATCACAAAGGGAATGGTAGGCTATGTGTGACTTTGAAATCTTTTTGGACAGTTATGGCACCAAAAATGCAGAGGTTAATTAATAGTTGTGAAAGAAAATAAGGAATAACTCCAGATAGAAGGAATAAATGATAGTAATTAAGGTATACCAGAAACTGTTCTTGAGAACCATTTTTGGTTATTGTAGAACTAATTGTTAGCTAGGCTGTTCCTCATTGCCTTTAGCATTCTAAATCTCTTAGGCTAGCTCTTAATCTCTGTGTGATAAATGTATCTCCTTCTAAGCTATTCTTTCATACCTTATCTCCTTTGCTTTCTAAAAATCTTATTCTTTCTATATTTCTCTATGAACATTTCCTGATACTAAATACACCTATACAGATGGCACAGGATGCTAATGTAAGGGTCCCATAGCTCATCAGTCATTAATGTAACAAAATGGAAAGGAGGACATATCTATTGCTACTTCAATTTTTCTGAATTGCTGCAATATCATTTGGTTAAAATTTCCATTCTTTTTCTACACAGTGTCATTCAGTGCACATAAATGCAACTATCAGCCAGGTGCTGGTGGTTTACTCCTGTAATCCTAGCTACTCAGGAGGTTGAGACCAGAGGATTGTGGTTCAAAGCCAGCCTGGTCAGGAAAGTCCACGAGACCCTAACCTTCACTTAACCACCAGAAACCCGGAGGTCATGTTCTAGCTTAGCACCCAGGATCAGAGTTCAAGCCCCACAACCAACAAAAAGGTGAAATATGACTTTAAGTTTCCCCAAAAGGAATGACAAGTTCAATAATCTTCCCAAACAAAAAAATTCCAAAATGATTCAGTGCACCTACTTTTGCTGAGTTATGTTATGGATTCTTTTCTGGACATATGCTCTAAAAACAAATCATTTAACTAGGGATACAGGTGGACCCATTTCAACAATGAGATTTACAAGTCATTATGTCGAAAAACGAACTTTACAACATTGGTGGGGGGGAGGATCGGGTTTGGGGCGGGGGGAATATGGGAAGGGATGGGAAGAGGAAACAAAGAGGAGGCAACAATGATTGATAAGAAATGTACTCGTTATCTTGCCCATGTAATTGTAACTCCTCTATACGTTATGCTCACAATAATAAAGAAAGAAAAAAACTTGTAAAATATTAGCTTTACAATAAACTTCATCTAATATTTCTCGTTTGAAAAAAGAAGTCTATACAGTTGATGTCACTTGGCTTTCTTACTATCTTAGTTTAAAGCCAAACCAGGCAGGAGAGGCTGTCAAACTCTTATTTGTAATTACACAGCAAAAAAGCCAGAAGTGGAGTTTTGGTTCAAGCAGTAGAGTACTAGCTTTGGGGGTAGGTGAGCAGGAAAGAAAACTGTTCAGGGACAGGGTTCAGCCTCTGGGTTCAAGCCCCAGAACCAACACAAGCTAAACACAAAAGCAAACAAAAAAACAGATATTTCATTGGACCCTCCTTAAAGGAGTATTGGTCTGAGAAATGGCTCCTTTTGCTGATCATACGCACTGGATGCTTTTTTGGAATCCTTATTGCTCTGGAGAACTCAGGACCAAACTAAAGTAATTGATAACTGACTTCTGCAACAAAAGAATCATCTCGGGGTGAAATATCCATCCAAAAAACACTATAAAACATCCATGTCTTTGTTTCATTGCAGTAGAATTTTTTTTGGGGGGATCCAGTCTTGGGCCTGAACTCTGGGCCTGGGCGCTTTACCTCAGCTCTTCAACTCAAGGCTAGCGCTCTACTACTTGAGCCACAGCACCACTTCTGGCTTATTTTTGCTTATGTGGTGCTGAGGAAGTTTACCCAGGGCCTCAGGCATGCAAGGCAAGTGCACTACCACAGAGCCAACTTCCCAGCCCCTGAAGAAGAACATATTTAAAACAACGTTCTTTCTTTTTGTTCTATGCTGGCCATCAAATGGCACATTATATCTTTTTGTAATACTCTCAACTAGAAGTTTACAGAAAAATTATATATAAGTAAAAACACACTAGAAAAATTCAGGGACAAAGTTTCCTTCAAGCCTTCAGATTCTCTTCGTTTACAGTATAAAGGAAAGCACATGTTAACTTGAACTTTGTCAATACTCTATGTTCCATTCCTCTACTGGGATCAGTTTCCATATCCAGTAACAGTTACTTCCAGGAACAACCTATGGTGCTGCTTGAGGTATAATGAATGATTTCTGGCTTCACCGAAATAACACAAGAACACATTTGGACCTGATGTAACACGTATTTCAGAGACAACTTAGTAAAGAGAAAATATGAAATTTATATTTCTTATAAATACATTATTCATGAGTATATTGAATTCAAAATTTGTAAATTCTCTGTAAATTAAGGCGAATTTTAAAGAGGAAGAAGGTTCCTAGATCATTTTTTTGTGAGTATATGTGCTGCACATTATTTCCCAAGTGTACATGAATTTGTTAACTCGTGTTAACTATAGCAATAATAAGAGAAAGAGAAATTCTGTGTTTAAGTATAAAGGTTCAATACACTATAGAAGACTCTACAAATAAGACCACATTGAAACAATAAAGCCAAGTCCAATATGTAGATTTATGAGAGTGATATAGAGAAAGCATTACTCCTACGTGGAACCCGAAGTATGAGGCCACTCCCTTCCTAATCACGCTTGCTAATGACACAACTTTGTAGAAATTAGAATGGAAGAATAATTCTGTTTCCAATGCAAGTCAGATATGGATTTAATAAGGAAAAAATTCCATCTTGAGAGAGCAGGGATTATACTAGCCATCAACTGGTGGATAAGATCACATTTTTTTCTTTCCTTTACTTATATATTTTTTGTTGGTGGTGGTCTTGGCACTTGAATTCTGGGCCTGGGCACTGTCCCTCTGCTATTCCGCTCAAGGCTAATGCTCTACCACTTTATCCACAGTGCGGCTTCCAGTTTTCTTGCAGTAAATTGGAGAAAAGAGTCTCCTGGACTTTCCTACCTGGGCTGGCTTTGAACCCCAATCCTCAGATCTCACCACCACCCAGCTTAAGATCACATTTCTAACCGTGTACATTCAACATATGTAATGTGTATGTTCATCTATCTTTATATGAATTCTTGAGTTAAAAATCTGGGTTACAGCTTAGACTTTACACTCACAAAAATGTTTGTAGTTTAAAAGTTGTTTCTACTGGATAAATGAAACCTAAGTATGTAAAGGAGTCTGGGAAGTTCAGATTGCATCCAGCCTGGGCAGAACAGTGTTTGAGACACTATCTGTAATTAACCAGCCAAAAGCTAGATTGGAAGAATGGCTCAGGTGATGGAATAACAGTCATGAGCAAGAATGATGAATAAGAGCTTGAGGCTTTTGCATACATACATATAAACATACACATACACACAGAGGCACTTATATGTGCACACACATATACACAAATGAAGCAACTCTCAGAATATGTAGAAAAGTTAGAAAATAATAGAAAGTATGTCCTGAGTGAGACTAGAATCAAGTGGTAATTTTTAAAATTAGAAATTAATTTTTAAAATTAAAATACTAAAGTGAACTTTCTTCAAAAAAGTTTGAGAATATTACATAAGTAGGGACCAGAGATAGTAAGAGAGTCAAGTAATCAATATTAAAGGGATAGGATCCATGGAGGAATGAATCAGAGACCCGGCAGGTGCATTTGAAAATGTTCATACCCTGTGTCAAATGTTAGAACATCTTTGAAAATAGTGCATGAACAGTCTGAGAAGTCTAGTGGATAATATCACTGGAAAAGTTCAGAATTGATAGTCTGTATCTAGATTAAATAAACCAAGAAGGGGCTGGGAAGGTGGCTCAGTGGTAGAGTGCTTGCCTTGCATGCATGAAGCCCTGGGTTTGATTGCTCAGCACCACATAAGCAAAAAGAAAAAAGCCAGAAGTGGCTCTGTGGCTCAAGTAGTAGAGCACTAGCCTTGAGCTGAAAAGCTGAGGGACAGCATTCAGGCCCAAATTTCAGGCCCCATTACTGGACCCCAAAATAAATAAACAAACAAACAAACAGATAAAGAAATAAACCAAGAAACTATGGTGGGGCAATGTGATGTAAGCCTTGAATTCTAGCACCCAAACTGACAGGAGATTAGAGACTGGAATTACTACTGAGAACTTCGCTGGACCAGGTAGTATAATTTTGTCTTAATGAAACAAACAAAACAAGAAAGGAATACACAGTTGGAAATTTGGGCTAATTTTTTCATTATGTTTTGAGAAGCCAAGTTTTCTATTGAAATACAACTAATCCTCAGTTTTGTTTTATTTTATTTTTTATTTTTTTACTCTTTTTTTTTTTTTTTTTTGGTTCCGGTTGTGGGGCCTGAACTCTGGGCCTGGGCACTGTCCCTCATCTCTAGAGCTCAAGGCTAGCACTCTACCACTTGAGCCACAGCGCCACTTCCAGCTTTTTTTTCTTTTTCCTTATGTTGTGCTGAGGAATTGAACCCAGGGCTTCATGCATTCGAGGCAAGTGCTCTACCACTAAGCCACCTTCCCAGCCCCTCCTCAGTTGTGTTTTAAATGCGCTCTTCATTACAGAACATTCCTAGATGCAAAGTGGTTCATGATTCCCATCCAAAATTTGAAAAAGTAAGTAATCATCATTCTGTTAGATTCCAAGGAAAGGATGAAGGATTACAAAAGCTTAAGCCTGGAGGAATAGCAAAGATTACCTAATGTAGGTCTTTATAGATCTTGCTAAATTGGAGTTTAGACTTCAAAAAATATTTTGGTTTCATTTGTAATTTCATATTCTATAGGATACTACAAAATTCTTTTTAGGTAGAGGGTTTAATTGACAAATTTACAGATGTTTCTTGCATTCTATTTACCTAGCATATTGTTTCAAGCGAGTTATAATTAGAACTCAGTTAATAGATAATTCTAACTTCATGTAGAAAATGATAATGTGAATAATTTAGACAGAGTTGCCAAGAAATTGATGATATTAATTTATAAATTTAGAAAAAGCAATTTTTGAGGCTTTAATATAACATGGTATGAAGAGAATAATTGTGTGACATCTTCTTTCTTCTACCTGTATGTAACCCAGGAAGCAATTTCCTTAATTACGTGCCTTTGTATACAGTGAGAAAAATGCTAGGATTTGGGTTTGTTTTTATTTTTGTTTTTGTTTTATTGCTTTGTCATAGGGCTTGAACTCTGGACCTGGACACTGTGTCTGAGCCTGTTAAGCTCAAGGCTTGTGCCCTACCACTTCAACCTCAGTACCACTTGTGTCTGGCTTTTGATGAGAAGTTTATTGGAGATAAGAATCTAGGGAACCTTCCTGCCTGGGTGGGCTTTGAACTGTAATCTTCCAATCTTTAGCATCCTGAATATCTATGATAGTAAAAAAGTATAAATATAAATAATATTTGCAAGAATATCAGTGGAGGAAAAATGATGCAACCTAGTATGTTGTGGTGTTCTTTCTGGAACACGGAGGGCACCACATTAGCAAGGTGTAATATTTTTCCCAATACAGATAATCTATTTGTGATGTGAATTAAGGGAATTTTGAGGTGCACCCTACAAGTTGGAAACTGTTGGTCTAGGATGACTTTATGGCATAAATTTTGGGATTGATGTTCATAGAAATAATAGCTTAATCTGATAAAAAAAATTGCTTACTCTTGAAGAATTAATTATAACCGGTGCTTTATAGTTTTATCCTATACCAGAATGTGGCTATTTTTCTGTTCACTTCTCAATCTGTAACACCCCATTGGAAAATGCATCTATTGCAGAATTACATAACACGGAAACAGGAACTATTTTGAATCTCTCAGGTATGGAATGTTGAGAATTTGAAAGTGAGTAGTTATTAGTCATAGGAATTTTGAAGAACACACATATTCTGTCCTCTTAACAACTTATTTACTTTTAAAAGTTATGGGTTTCCATAGAATTAAATGTTTTCCGGTTTTAGTATGAGAAAGTACTAATTTATTCTTTTTTGAAAATATTGGCAAGTATATTGTGAAAAAATTTTCTAGTTGGATAACATTCAAGTTGATGGCCTCTGATAAAGAAGGGGTAATTAATTCAAATTATATGCCAAATAGCACTGAATTTTTAAAAAGTTACTACATAAAGAATAATATTTACTATACCAATACAGTGAAATTTTATTTCATGCAGCTTATTTTTTAAATTTAATTTTAATGTGAAAGTGATGTGGGTTAGCAATTGTAAGGCAGTGAATACATAACTTTTCAAACTTGTTATGCCCTCTCTCATTTTTTCTCACGTTTTTCCTTCACACCCAAACCCCTCACACGTTGTAATGTACATTTCCAACATATTGTCTTTTGAGTATTGCTATTGCATTGGTTTGCTTTTTGTCCTTTATCTCGCCATTTTGTTGTTTCTCTTCCCTTCCCTAATTAAGGTAAATGTATACACAATACACAGGGTACCAAAATCAAACACAGTAGGAGTTATACCATAGGGGAAAAACCCAAGGAAAATAGAAATCACATAGTACATTAAAAACAACAACTGCAAATAAATATCTCTTTCCATATCTTGGAGTTCATTTTGCTCCGCATCAGCTTATACCTTCATATATATGCGTAACAAAGCCACTGGAAAATAATAGTTTCATGGATACTATATCATGAAAACAACATGTTAACTGTTTTTGATGATAAACGTGGAATTAGGATTGGTAAATTTGAGATTCTGATAAAGGAATTTCAAAAGTGTTTTAAAATTATGACACGTAAATTTTAATTGTTCTAACTTTTAACTTAGCCTATTCAGAAAATTTAAAATTTCCTGGGAAAATAGGCTTTCATGCAAAGAAATCCATGGAGACTTAGCTGAGAGGGAGCAATGTGGGTAAGGTGGCTCATTTTCACAGTAAACAAACAAACCTCTCAAACCTTGCTGTAAATCCTGTATAGGTTCCCATGAGAATTGTCCTTACCCAGGAAATATACTCTTACTGTGTGAAACAAGGTTGTAGTGGAATTTAAATTCAAAGTTTTTTTTAAAATAAGACATCAAAATTTGTGAATTGACCTTTAATTACTAAACAGCAATTCTCTTAAAAAGCTTATTTGGGTCAAAATATTTAGGGAGAAAGTGTCCTGCACAATGAAAGAACGTATTGAGTTTACACTTCTCTGTTTTAATACTTTCCACAATGTCTTTGCACGTGAAGCACTGAAACACAGAAAAAATTCTGATTGGATACTTCAATGATTTCACATTTCTAAGTAGCTCAAAAATATAATATCCTTATTAACATGAGATAGTGAAAACTTCTCCTATTTCATAAGCCCAAAAGATCGGGGATCAGAAAAGATTCGAGCAAATAGAAAAGGTAAGAAAACACGATATTAGAAGACCTAGCTAAGCGTTTTGGTTTCAGCAATGGAGGGGGCCAAAACTATTCTATATAGTGATATAGATTGTGTTAATCTTTTTGCTACCTAAAGTAATTTTACAGAGCTTATTTGGTTCAGTATAATGCAGAATAAATTGAATGAAGACATGAAAATAAATTCCACCTCCAAATAAAAGAGTTTTCAAAGAGAAACCATGAAGATGTAGCAGTGGGGGAAGCCTTATGGTGCTTCAGCTTCTCTAGAATTGAAGCCAAGAACCTGTGATTAATTGGAAATCAGGCAAGAGCTAAGAAGAGGACATAGAAGTAGGACATAGAAGTATTGTCCTTTGTAACAGACAATATCATCCAAGGAATTGGTGATTTAACTCTATTCTTCTCATACATCTTGTTGAGCAAATACAAGACCAAGAGGAAAATAACCTATTGAAATAATTTTGCAAAGAATAACTTCACTGTTCCTGATATGGTATCTAAGGAGATTCTCACGAGAGAAGATAAAAGTTTTAAGAGAGAAGATAAAAGTGGAGTATTCTTAGGATTCCTCTAAGCATCTTGTTAGCAAAATATCTTTGAGGTTAGAAGTGATTGAACCAAAAAGTGGTGGAATACTTATTTTTGTGGGCACTTTAGACACAAGAAGATTTCAAGGTAAAAAAAAAGAAAAATTATAGCTAAATATTTGTGATTATAGGTTCTTGGACTGGATTTTTGGAGACAAAGTTTTGCATTAGCGTTGGTCCGCATTAACATAGTTGTTGGATTTTCGTGGCAACCAAATGAAAAGGGGAAGTTTAATGGACTCGCTTGAACAAGTAAACAGCATGATAGAAAATAATGGCAAATAATATTTAATGAATTATTTTGAACAATTACTTTGTGAGAACAAAGAAGGAAAGATATAATTCAAAATTACTTGACGTTGTTAAAAGTATGAAAATGGAGTAGTGAGGAGATTGAGAGAAAACAGAGAGGACTGTTTTCTCTCCAGTGGAGAAATAGGTTCTTGATCTTGTTTCTTCCATTCTGTCTTCACAAGCTATCAAGTGTGACTCAGGACTGGAGTATCCAGTTCCGACAAAGAGCACTCGCAGAAGAAAATATTTGCAGAAGATATAGGTGATTTATAACCTTAGACAATCTTTCTAAATCTGGTCAAAATTCTCCCCTACCCCAAACTGCCCTCTTTGAACAGATTGATTGCTTTTCCAAAGACTGCCCTTCATTAACTGCTTAAAATTTTGAGAGGTCATATTCATACTCTCTAGAGATTGCTGTTTGGTTGTCATTTTTGTGTGTTGTTTTTTTTTAACTGAATTTCAAAAGGTTGTACAAGTGTTTTACAATTAAATATGTCCATCTGATTGTCTAATGCTCCTGGATCAGAGTCACTCCTTCTATCAATGTCAACCAACTCTTTCTCCAAGATTGAATTCAGATTTAGCACTTCCTTCATTACATATGTACATTGAGTATTCTAGCTGTACTTGCCCCGTGTTCCATTTTTCATTCATTCTATTTCTTTATTATTGTTCCTCTCTGGTTTCAATTTCCTGATAGTCATTCTGTTAAACTGCCTGTTAATACTTTGAAACGTTTATATACATTCCATTGAGTTTCACTCCCACATATACTTGAACTGATGTCAGCTTATATTTCCATAATTCATTCATCTGCAATAACAACTAGCAAGACTGGAGATGTGAAGCACTTAGACATGATTTTATATCTTTAGTCAACAAGAAAATTTAAAAATGGCTTAGAATTTATTTCTAACTACCAGTTTTTATAAATTGCTTTGTAAAATGGTGTATGATTATTTTATTTTACATAGGATAATTTTTTCTACTACCTATAAGTTTTGGAAAAAGAAGAAAACTAAAATTTACTACTTAGAGGAATATGATACAAATAAAAGACAGATTTTATTTTTGTCACATTTCTCATTAGTACCCATATTCAAAACTTAAAGTCATATTTCTTACTATGTTAGACAGATAGGGAAAATATAAAACAACACATGATAAGGCAACTATTAGTGACTTTTTAAAATGTACCTTCTTATGTGATAAAATTTACTTTATTAGCTAATATTTGGGTTTGAAATATGGGAGGCTGATCTATTTAACACATTTCTGGAAGGCACCTACTGAACAACACAAATGGTGGGGAGTACTATTTCTACACTTTGATGAATGGTTGAACTTGTTTGCTATTGGTGCTGGGTATGTAAATCAACTCTATTGTAACTAGCTCCCTACACTTGAAATCCTGGTAATGTCACTATCATCTACTTGTCAAGTGCTATTTTGGCAAATGTGATTTTAAATAGTTTATTTGAAAATGAATATACTTTCAGGAGATTAAATATAGGTTATCTTTGGTTTGAGAATGACAACATTTTTTTATACTACAGAACCTCATTTTACTGAAGTACCAGTGTTTTGAAGCACTAAGGATCTTCTCAATTAATGTTTTTCTAAATTATATTTGACCTCTAAATCAAGTATTCCTAGCCTTGTTAGGCCACTTATGGATCTATCATTACAGAATCTATTTTTTGGCTGCACTAAAATCTTTCATTAATCATTAGGAGAGGGGTATTAAAAATAATCTTGTTCATTTGTAATTTTGTTGACTCATATGGGCTGATCATCTGTAAATTGAAAGTTTGAATTATAGTACTTTCTCTCAGATTTTGTGATCTCATCTTTCATTTTAACTTGCCTTGCATTTCACAATTGAATTCTGCTAATTCTTGTAAGGAAGTGGGGTCCTGAAATATTATAGGAAATGAGAAATTGAGATGTCTTCAATTATTTTCTGTTGGCATGTTGCATGGGCCTATGTGAGAAGTCTTGCCCTTGTTATCTGATGATACAGATAACTAGGAACTGGTATCCTCGGATCCGTGGGTCCTTCAGAAAAATAATAGATTTTAGACATCATATCAGCAAAATTTGGGTATAATCTGTAAGAATGCTTCAGAAATATGGAGAAAAACACTTTGGGACCAGCGAGTTAAAACAATAAACAGAGCATCAGAGTAAAATCCGTTATAGATTAGCAGAAAACAATATTGTTATTTTACCATGTGATTTCAGAAGATCACGAACACATAGAACGTATCACAAGTTTATACCGAAGATATTGCATTGATACTTTTTATATTCTAATATATATCCTAAATCTAATTATTTATATTCCATTCTATTTATCAGAATAAGTGTCAATATATTTGTCAAATTATCAATTCTAGTAATATTCATTGTGTGAAATTTAAAATCAGCACATACTTTATATTTATAAATATAAAATATATAAGTATATATAATATAAAAATTGTTTTGCATTGTTGTGTTGTGGTTAGGGAATCAAAGGCAACTCTATTTTAAAGTTTTCTTCCATTATCTCCACCTCAGTGTTTGGTAGAGTTAGACTTAAAGCTTTACCATTTGTAGATTTACAGCCTAGAGGCAAGAGGAAACACTGTGATTAAAACATTACCAATTTAAGGGCTAATTTCAAGGAGAAACATATGGACTTTTCCAGGAGCTATGGAAATATTTGGTGATAGAGAGTCAGTAGTGTAAGTTCCTGCCTGGTTGGATGATAGACAGGCCAGGACACTAGGTAATCATGCATATGAAAATTTTTTCACCTTCTTGGCTTTAGCTACTTTTGAAATGATAAGTATAATAAACAATTATATTTTGATAAAATACCTTC
This sequence comes from Dipodomys merriami, assembly GCF_024711535.1. Lineage (NCBI taxonomy): Eukaryota > Metazoa > Chordata > Mammalia > Rodentia > Heteromyidae > Dipodomys > Dipodomys merriami. The sequence continues at coordinate 29,492 of NW_027202672.1, forward strand.
TATTCTGAAGAATTCTGTCTGAACTGTTCATCTCTCTATGATCCCTTGTAACTAAGATTAATTTTGTTCCAGTAAGACAATCTATGCTGTCAGGGTGAGATATTCTGGTTGGTCTGTTCCTACAAGGAAGAAGGGTAAAGGTTCAGGTAGACATTTGTCCCAGCAAGACCTAATTTGGGAAATTTTAATCTGCAGAAGTTTAGAAGTAGCTCTCAAGCAAGGCTTACTTTGAATCAATTAGCTCTACAAAGCTAACTCAGTTGATAAATAAGTACTTGAAAAGCCATCACCTTTGGACTTAGCTTTAAAGGCTTCAAAGTATGATCAAATTTAAAATGAAAACGACAAAATAGTCATTGACAAAAAAATTGTAAATATGAGCAATCGACCAAATGATATAAGCTTTTCCACTATACACAGAATTTTAGAGAAATAAGATCAATCGCAATTTAAGGAACAATAAGTGTTCCTTGTTACAAATAGGCAACCATGGATATATGCCTGTATAAAGATTGCATCATTAAGTATTTAAATTTAGAGGGTACTTCATGCTTCAGCAGCAGGTCTACCCAAATTACAATAACACAGAGATGAACATGGCACTTGCACAAGGATTATATGAAAATTTGTGAAGTATTCTATAGTTGTCATTCTTCTGATGCAAGAAATATAAAAACAGTTATTAAAAAGTTGATTACAAAAATACAAGTGTAACAATACATGTAATTCATAGAATTAAAGGTTAGTTTGACATCAGTATATTAAATCTTCACCTTAGAAAGGCCTTTACATTGCATAACCATTACAAAACTGAAATTAGACAACATTGTCATGTTATCCCAAAGAAATAAAATAATATAAGGACCTAGGATAAAAAGGAATTTTAAACTTCTTCTATATGGAATGCAATCTGAAAGGACACATTTATTAATGAAACTATACATTATATAAAAATGTAGAATTCAAAGTATTATATCTAGGAGCGAATGAAATAGATTATGGATATTGTACAAACATAGATATACTTGTTTCCCAAAAGCACCATTTCAACAGATAAGTTAAAATTATTTCTGATAAAAAAATCACAATCTCTGCAGAAATCATTATAGATGTATACAAAAAACTCTTGAATGCATTTTGACATCAGAGTCAGGCAATTCACTTGGAAGAATACCATGGAATCCATGAATTTTAAAAGTAAGATATTGCTGTTGCTTTTTATTGTGAAAAAATGTGTAGGGCCACAGAGGATGGACTGGCATTTTTGAAATTTAATAAACTTAACCAAACCATTACGACTTATGAGAACAATTTGTACAGCCTTCCACAACTTCAAAGAGGTAGTGATACATACTTTTCCTTTTGGCAATATTAAATGCAATTTCTTCCAAGCTGTTCTTCAAACCTGGTTTGATATAATGGTTCAACAGAGTATCATTTCGATTTATATTCCCAGCAGCAACATGCAAGGAGGACCAGAGGCCTTTAATTTGGGGATTGGTATCTGCCACTCTGGTATTATTCCACATATAAGCACTGTGCAGGGGTGTCAGCCATTCAGAGTTATTGCATGAATATCTGCCTTGAGCTACCAACTCATGGACAATGTCTAAATGTCCATTCTAGGCTTCCATATGAAGAGGGCTATGCTCATCCTCATCCCTAGTATTCATCTGGGTGGCCTTTTTGGAAAGTAGTCTTCACACCATAGTAAGAAATTTGCTTGGATCCTACTCCATTTTTTTTTCTTGAAATTGATACCATTCCTCACTTTTTCATCTTGTTCCTTGTCTGAACATGAGGACCCTTGGTGTCTTCATGTGCAGCTTATTCTAGGAATGAGAAAATAGGAAACAATGCCTTCTTTGTAAATGATTTGGGAAATATCATGTTATAGTGTAAGAGAACTCACTATTCAACATATGGGCTTTAAGAGCTTTCTAGTAGCTTTCTAATGTTGGTATCCAACATTAGAAAAAATGTATAATGCAGTAGTAAAATAGAAGTCCTTGGTATGACTACCTAAATTCTTGTTTTTTTATGTTTTTTTATTTTTATTTTTTTAAATTTAATTTAATTTTATTTGAGAACATACTGTACAGAGGGGCTACAATTACATGGGCAGGATAATGCATACATTTCTTACCAAGCATTGCAGCCTCCTGCTTTGTTTACCCTTCACCTCCCTTCCCAGCCTCCCCCCTCCCCCCACCCAATTATACCCCCCTCCCCCCCCACACTGACATTGTAAAGTTGGTTTTGACATGACATTTTGTACTTCTCATTGTTGCAACAGGTCCACCTGAATCCTTAAACGACTTGTTTGTCCCCATCTCCTCCACATGTTATACTGACATCAAATATAGTGAAAGCGGGGGTTACACTGTGGGGGAGGGACATACAAAGCAACAAAGAAATAATCTTATAAAAGACAGTTGTTTTCATCTAAAAATAGGCCTGTCTATTGCATTCAAGTTATTTTGATTATTGAAGATGCTTAATGAGAAGTCAAAATGTATTAATAGTCCTTTACTATCAATTAAATTTCACTTTTTCTTCTTGGAAAATATAATGATCAAAGCAATAGTTCAGAATCAGCAAGCAATAGTTCTGATTCATGCTTCAAGTGCAAGTGAATCACCAGTAAGTAGTCCTCGATTCCATTTTCCACAAAGTTTTGTCACAGATACATTCTGCCTGCCTTCTGTAGCTGCTTTCCTAGCCTGGACCTATTCCTTCATTGTACAGGAAAAATGTGATTCAACTGATTTCAGTCAGATCTGTTAGTAGAATTATCAAGTATTTAGATTCTTTTTTTAAATTAGTTGTGGGGCCTGAGCTCGGCCTGGGCACTCTCCTTTAGCTCTTCAAATCAAGGCAAGCGCTCTACAACTTGAGCCACAGAACCACTTCTGGATTTTTCTGTTTATGTGGTGCTGTTCTGGGAAATGGCAGAGCAGAAAGTGAAATGATGAAACTAAAAATATAAAAGCAAAATAAATTAGGATAATTATGGAGCAACCATATTGTCTATGAGAACCATGAAAGAGAAAGAGGAAAAGAGATACATATGTGAAATGACATAGCTAGCCACAAAATCCATGCATCTAATCAATTTACAGAGCAAACAATTTTTTTTTATTTTTTAAAAGAGATGGAAATAGAATTTATGTATTTACTTGAAATTAGTAAATACATTTTTAGTCGCCTATGTAAAGAGACATAGCTTTGACCAAATTACAGGCAAGAACCTTAATCCTTGGGCTGGGAAGGTGGCTCAGTGGTAGAGTGCTTATCTTACAGCTTACTACAGTGTGGAGAGTACTTTCCAAAAGGGCCACTTATATGAATACTAGGGATGAGGATGAGTATACCCCTCTTCATCATGAAGCCTAGAGTGGACACCTAGACATTGCCCATGAGTTGGTATCTCAAGGCAGATATTCATGCAATAACTGTGAATGGCTGGACACCGCTGCACAGTGCTTATATGTGGAACATATTGCAACAGCACACACACACACACACACAAACACACACACACACACACACACATGCACATATACACACACAACATCAGGTTTCTTCTTAAGTATTTTTTGTGTATGGTCTTAAGAAGAAATTTACATTACTAACTTGAATTTCTGACAGGACAATATCATCACTGTACATCTTGCTTCTATGCTCTCAGTTTTAAATTACTATCTAAGTATGTGCATTACATATGTACAGGAAAAATTAAGATCCACACGGGTGGTTCAGGTCTTTAATCCTACCTAATCAGAAAGACGAAATCTGATGACTGTGCTTTGAAACCAGACAAAAAAGTTCATTAGATTCTGGTTTGAAAGTAACCAGCAAAAGCTAGAAATGGACCTGTAGTATAAGTAGTAAAATGCTAGCATTGAGAAAACTAAAACAAAAACATAACAAATTCTGGGACAGAGCCAAGCCTTGAGTTCAAGCTCCAGTATTGGCACCAAACTAGTGAATGATGAATAAATGAATGAACTAAAAATAAATTAAGTGGTCACATGTGGAGAGACAGGTAAAATGTAACAACCGTGGTGATTAGATTATGTATTATTTTGTAATAAGTCAAATTATCATTTTTCTAATCACTAATATTTTAATTGAACTTTTATGTACAATAAACCCTGAATTTGGCATTCATGTATATGTGTGTGTACATGTGCACACATGTGTGTGTGTGTGTGTGTGTGTGTGTGTGTGTGTGTGTGTGTGTGTGTGTGTGTGTGTGCGGTTGCAATGTTGCTTGCCAATGTGGACAGTGAGGCTGAAAAGAGCTATGTTGCAATATTGTTATTTATCAGTGTTCCATCCTGTCATTTCAGTGGAACCACCCTTCTGTACATTTTATTTGTAAAATAATAACATCATCATAATCAAAGCATTTACACCATTAAGTTAGATAAAAGAGATCACTTTAAGCTCTTAGTATATGCTAGGAAAGAAAATACACATATAATTATGTAGTAAGTCATTGCTGTAATATGACTCTCAGTACAAAATATGTATTTGACCTCTTAAATTGGATATACTTTTAAGATATACTCATAGAGTAATTTTGACCAACTTGACCAAACAGTTATTACTCTCCAGTTATTCCTGTGAAACTCAAGGTGGATAAACTCTTTCCGGATTTCTGTTGAAAATAACTTTCTTTGTAAGTTTGAATCTATTCACACTAAGATAATAAACCCCGTATTTTTTAGGTTTGAATATCCCATCATATTTACTGAAAATCAGTATTGTGGATATGTTTGTTAGATATACATTGCAAAAACAAACAAAAAGCATGTGTCACCTCCAGATTGTGGATGCATTTGAAGTTGTATTATACATACAAAGGTTTCTTCATTAATAGTACTTTTGTGGGAGTAACTATCACAACTTTAACAAATAAGGCTTTTTGAATATCCTTTCCAATATAAATAACATCACAGAGCGAGTCTTGCAATTTCTGAAAACCCTTTGAATATTTTAGTGTTATTTCAGTTCATTGACTATACAGCTAAAGACATTTCTGAAATAAACATTGTTAAAATCTGAAAATGTAAGTGGGTATATAGGCTTTTTATGCATCATTTTATGAAAGGCCAGTTTTTATGAAAATAAAAGATATAGAATAAAAGAATGGAAGTGAATTGGCTGAGATAATTATTAGTATAAATTTATTTTCTATTAGCAAAGTCCTTTGAATGTATATGATGAAGTTAAATTATGTCTTTCGTTACACTATGCTTCAGTTATTTTTAGAATCTTTGTAGTTACGAGAGTGAATTTGTAGTATAAATAAATGTCTTTGAATATGATTAGGATTAACCTTGTGTTTTGTTTCCTACTCCCAAGAAAATGAATTATTTTCAAGTGTTAACAGTTTACAATTGAATCTTCAGTATCATAAGAAATTTTGAACAAATATAGTAGTATTGATATCTTTTTTTCGGGGGTGGGGGAGTCTGGTAGTGGGGCCTGAACTCTGGGCCTGGGCGCTGTCCCTCAGCTCTTCAGTTCAAGGCTAGCGGTCTTCCACTTGAGCCACAGCACCACTTGCGTTTTTTTTCTTTTTGCTTATGTGGTGCTGCGGAATCGAACCCAGGGCTTCATGCATGCAAGGCAAGCACTCTACCACTGAGCCACCTTCCCAGCCCTTAATGTCTTTTTAAACCAATTGTATTCACAAGTTGGAGAGGCTTTAATTCATGCTTAGGCCTTCTTGTCTATGATTTTTTATCCCCTCATTCCTAACATTAATAATAGGTCAGACTGCATTTTTGGGTACATGAAAGGCAAATTATTTATCTGGGGTCAAAGGTGATTTTTATATCAGTGTTGCTTTAATAGCATTTTAAAGTAGTACCTTTGTCTCAAAATGTTGGGTATAAAAAACTATCAAAATACTTCTAATGGTAAACAACTTACTTGAGCTACAATGTGGAAATGATTGGTCGAGAAGACCTGCAGTCTGTTTCCATCAGGAATTGGGGAGGTCATTCTTTCAGTAAGACAGTGTTAAACAGAGTTAGGCTCCCCAGGCAGTGCAGTGTTGAGTGAAGGGATAGAATATGATTTCTGCTATTTTGACCTAGAAATCAAGAATGTTATATTTTAGCAGTTCCTTTCACCAGGGAGGTATACATTGATTCTGAACTTCAAGTTTTCATATTAGAGTTCCCTATTTTCTAACAAAGATAAAATGTAATATTATGAGTGTACACAAAAATTCTAGGAATTTTTCCTAGAATTTTAGTCATAAAATAGAATGAGGTTAATTGATACAGTCGGGGATGGACCTCAGGCTAACACTTACATGTGTGCAATGTTGTACTAGTAATTACAACTCTGAAGACTTCAATATCATCATCAGAGAATTAAAAATGTAAGTAGTTCCACTTTATGGAATTATTCTGAGGATTAAATTAGATACCATAGGTAAAGTACTTGGAAAAATAATCAATTAGCATTTGGCACATTCTACCTGTTATTTTATCATGTGGTGAATTCTAACATTTTTACTGTGATTTTTATTGTGTCTCTTTCTGATGTGCAATGTGATGTATTGATATTCATTGCATTGATCATTTTTCTGTCACTATGAGGAAAATACCTGCAAAGAAAATTTCTGAGGAGGAAACTATTATATTGACTCATGGTTTAAGAGAACACAGTTTAAGATCAGATGTCTCCATTCTTTTTAATTATATTTTCATTATGTTAACTAGTTGTACAAGGGAATTTCCATTAAATAAATCATGATTTAAGTGTAATGGATCTTTATATAACCTTTCCCTATACTTTTTTCTTTTTTATTTCTTTTTTATTTTATTTTATTTTTTTGTGAACATACTGTACAGAGGAGTTACAATTACATGGGCAAGATAAGGAGTACATTTCTTATCAAGCATTGCAGCCTCCTCCTTTGTTTACCTTTCACATCCGTTCCCAGCCTCCCCCCGCCCCCTCATCCAATACTCCCCCCCACCAAAGTTGTTTGAAATTAATAGCAATTATCCATTTTGTTAAAGTAGAGATGGTTTTCCCAAACTGATTCTCACAATTCATCTTCCATTCAACAAGTAGTAACGTGTAAAAATTCCCTTTGTTTTGCTCCTTATTAAATTTGTTTCCATTTTATTTTATAATGAAGGATGATTTCATAAATCTACTGTAGATGCAAAAATATGTCAATGTATTTCTAACTGTATGCATTGATCTATATATACACATATATTACACAGGTTACAATGATAATTTATAACTTCTGTAACTATACAATTTACTGAATTATTAAAAACGTCAACGGCTCATGCCTGGAATCCTGGTTACTCAGGAGGCTAAGATCATGGTTTGAAGCCATCCTGGGCAGGAAAGTCCATGAGCCTCTTATCTCAAAACAACCAACAGAAAATCAGAATTGGAACTGTGGCTCAAAGTATTAGAGAAGTATCATTGAGAGAAAAAGCTCAAGGACATCACCCAGGCTCTTAGTTCAAGAACTACAATCTACCCAAAAATTCTAATTTACACCTCTGTAAGTAGAGTATTTCCATCACCCAAATGTACATCCATGCTCATTTGCAAGGTAACTCTGTTTTGTCTCAAGTACCACAAAATATTATCACTAAAGTAGATTGGAACATGGGTTCATTCTATCTCTCTAATGGATTTTTCTCCACTCAAATACTCAAGTATTACAATTGTTCTAATTATTTAAATCATAGCTTTTTTTTACCCCTAATACTAGAGTTTGATTGAGTGTTTTGTGCCCCTTAAATGGATGTTCTTACCATTTTGTCATGCCCCCAGCCCTAAGTTATCCTGATTATTTTTCAGCTAGAAACTTGCTTCCTACTTGTGTATGAACTTGGTCTCAGTGCACTTCATGTTATTCTTCCTGGAATTTAGAATAACAGGTGCATGGCATTGTGTACAGAACTTTCTGTTCAGTCTGGGCTTTAGCCACTATCCTCCCAACTGCACTCCCATGTAGTCACGAATTTCATAAGCTTGTCATAGCTGATTTTTTTAAATCTTTCATTTCCTGCAGGTTCTTGAGTACTGAATTAATTTTTGTTTTCTTGGGTTGTTTTGTTTCATTTGAATCTATGTGTTGAGTTGTTCCTCACTTTTCCTTTTGTTTCTTTCCCTCAAGTTCTTAAAGTGCTAAGAAACCAATGCTTCTTTTTCAAGATAGTCAGGGTGAACATTATTTATTCCAAAGCAATTTCAGTATCTATGAATGGTATACACATGCTAAGCGCAGACTTTGGCATACACAGAGAGATCATGAAATATATGAAGAAAATAAAACTACAGATGAATGCCAGGAGGAGAATAAGCTATTATTAATTGTTTGACAGAGGTTTCTGTTCTAGTAAAAGAAATATATTGCTTGATGCAGAATTTCAAAAAACCATATTGCTACGAGGAACCTAAACAATCATCTAATACTATAGACTTGAGAGTGATGAATTGACTTCCTGAATAATTTACTTTTGGGACAAATAAATGCAGGCTTCCAAAAAGAGAGTAGATTTTAGAGAAACATGATGAATTTTATGTAAATAGGTCCTTAGCTGATTTTGTTAATTTGTGAACTAATACAGGGAAATAAAGTACAGCAAGGTAAAAAAATAAATAACTTCACATTGAAATATTCATTTGTGTTTGTATATGTGTGCATGCATGTACAAGTACACACACGAACATGTGCATATGCTCATGCTTGCATTCATCATTCTTGAGGCTTGATAGTCCCTGGGAACTATTCCTCACCTTTTGTGCCCAAGGATAGTGGTCTACTACTTCAGCCACTGCTACAATTCTGTTGTGTGTTTTTTTTTAGATAATCGCTTGTATTTTCATGATTGAACAGTGGTCTTCAGATCTCAGACTCCCGAGTAGGTAGCTAAGCTTATTCAGCCTCTGAGTAGCTAGTTAAAATTCTACCTATCCTCTCTGCTTCACTGCTCTTTTATTCTTTTCCTGAGGTATTCACAAGCCTAAGTTATATATATATATATGTCTACTTGCTTTAAAAATATTCTTACTGCTTGGCACCAGGGTATCACATGTGTACTCTTAACTACTTAGGTGGCTTGAGGACAGAACCCAGGCCAAAATTTAGTGGACTTATTTCTCAATCTATAGCTGGGTGAATTGGATCATTTCCATCATCCTGCGCTATCTAGAAACTAAGATTGGAAGGACTGAGGATCCAGGCCAGGCAAAGTAGCAAGCTAGAAAAGTTGGTGTGCAACTCTGATGCCATTGATGATGGGAAGGCTAAAAGGACAGATCAGGTGCATGTTCTTGTGGAAAGGGAACTACTATCCTAAAATTAACCACAGATATGATGCCGGCCTGCAAGAACAATATACCCCAAGTTGAAATCCCCACATTTTCCACAACCAAAATAAGTATATACATTAACATCCAAAATCTTAATAAATCTGTTCTTTGTTCTAATATCAGCTTTGATTATCATATGATGTGACAGAATAATTTCTTCATTAAACTTATGATAATTTTAAAGACCTAGAAAATTCTTTTCACTTATTAAGTGCAAATGAATGGCAAATTGCCTCATTTCTTACATACTTGACTAACACTATAAATTCATCATATGATTATTATTAATGGTAATATATTCTGATTTATTACTTTACTTTGTAACAGTTTTTAAACTTTTTGCTTTTCTGCTGAAGTTGAAGCGTTTAAATAGTATCATCAAAGTATATTTCTTGGATATTTAGGGAATTTTTTACAATGTTTTTCACCAATGGCTTCTAAGAATTCTTAATTGGTATATTATTTGGTTTATTTTTAATTTCAAATTAATTTTATTGTAATGGTAATGTACTCAGTGGTTACAGTTACATAAATGAGGTAATGAGTACATTTCTTCGGGAAGGAACATTGTTATATATTCCAACGATATTTTTTTACACTCAAAACAAGAACTATTGATGCTTTTGCTGTTGCCATTGATCAATGGGTACTTTTGCTGTTTTTGTTCATTTTTATTATAAAATTGATATACAGAGAATTTACACTTAATTAATTCAACTAAAGAGTATACTTCATTTTCTTTACTTTTTTTGGGGGGGGCGGGGTCCGGTTGTGGGGCCTGAAGTCTGGGCCTGGGCCCTGTCCCTCAGCTCTTCAGCTCAAGGCTAGCGCTTGAGCCACTTGAGCCACATCACCACTTCCGGCTTTTTTCTTTTTTCTTTTTTGGTGCTGAGGAATCGAACCCAGGGCCTCATGCTTGCAAGGCAAGGGCTCTACAACTGAGCTACCTTCCCAGCCCCTACTTCATTTTATTTTCTAAATTTCAAATTTTGAGCTTAAATATTTCTTTTTCTTTCTTTAGAGTAATTCTTTTTTCAAAGTTTAGGATCAGTTAATTTAATTTTGCATGATTTTTACCCATGTAAATTATTCAGACACATATATTTTGCTTTTATAATATTTAACATGTGGCTATTTAAAAATTAATTTCTTAATTTTACATGGTTAGTGAATCTAAATACATTTATTTTCTTATAGTATAAAAATATTTGTGCAGGTAACAAATACTTACAGTATTTTCAAGAAGCACATACTTTACTAAGAAAGGCTTCATTACTTGGTCACTTTTTGGAAGTACGTTTACTTTGAATTAAAAAAAAAAAGCTTTGAGCTCGGCATGGTGATTTGTGACATCCATTTTCCAGCTATGGTGGGATGTGTAAATAGAGTTTGTAATTCGGGAGAGACTGGTAAACTATGAGGCCTTAGAATAAAAATATTCAGAGTGAAATAATTATGGATATAACCATCCCTAGCGTTATATACAGCACCTCGCTATCATATTCTAAATCTTGAGTTAAAACACCAGTAATATCAATCATTTGTTAAAATAAAAGGACACATGTTTCAAATGTTTATTGTTTAAAACTTATTTGCAAAAGTTCTCATGTCTTCTATTAATTCTCAATTTACTTAATCTATTAAAATCCAAGTATATTGTGACTATTTTCTTTCTACCAAACTTTTAAATACTACGAGCAATATTATTATTTCATATATTAACATACTTTTACTGTTTGTGATAATTTCCTCCGTTTAATATGATAATATCAATATTGCAAATATGTGTAGGTGGTGTGTGTGTGTGTGTGTGTTTATGTGGTTTTTGTGTGTTTGTGTGTGTGCTTTCTGTGTACTTTGTAATGCTTGGGAGTTCACACCGTTGCTTCACATATGCAAAGCCAATGGTTTACCACTGAGCTATACTGTCTAGTTATAATCCAAATAGTGTTTTAAACCATGACTTTCATTCCTAGTATGCTTTTTCAAAATTATATATAATAACATGTCATCCATATTCTATCCACGCTAGCAATTTTTATTGTAATTTAGAATATTTCCACTTCCAAACTGTTGTGTGTGTTATTGATAAAGGTTTAACTTTGCTTCTTTTCTCTCTTCATTCCTTCTCCCTTTAGAGTTTAACTATTCTCTCTCTTATTTCTTTGAAAATTATCATATTCCTATTACAACATGTATATACAATGCTTTAATTTCTATTTTAATTTTTCCCATTTCCACTGATTTTAGTACAAGCTATTAGATGGATTGAAAAGAAACTTGTCTCAGGACACTTTATTTTTCTCCTTCTCTACTCTGAAGTCTTTCTAGTTTTTGAAACACAATAGCAATCACATAAAGCTCCTACGTGGTCCATCATTTTTTCCCCTCTCACTTTCCTCTGTTGTACAGCTCAAGTTGTTATCATTCAGCTTTGTTATGCTACAGTTTTATCTAAATCTTAACTAATTCCTGAGTTAATTTTAGTTGTTTCAAGTATACTCTGAAGACATTTTTCTATATATAATATCTGGGATCTTGTGTTTTTTGAAGGTACAAAATATGAGTGACTATCAAACATCTAGATATCTCTGTAGAATATTGGTCCACCTGCTCAATAAACTCCTATGTAAATTCAAGGAATACAGGTCAGTCAGAACAATCTTGTAAAATGGTGTAGCTTCACCCTGCATACTAGCTTTGAATCTTTTTATCATGTTTAGTAGTGGAGGCAACATAGTTCTACTACAACAGCAGACACATAGAAGAATGTAACAGATATGTTAAAAATAAATTCTCAGTTGTATGGTCAATAGATTTTGAAAACTATCCTATGACTTTATGAAATAAAAATAGAATCTTAAATGGGTATATTGGCACTATTGTCTTTCGGGATTTACAGAATGATCTTAGACTACTACCTCAATCCTTTTTTTTTTGTTTCTTTTTTTTTTTTTTGTCACTCATGGGGCTGGAACTCTGGGATCAGGAGCTGTCTTTGTGCTCTTCAGCTCAATGTGAGCACCCTACTACTTGAGCCACTGCACCACTTCTGGATTTCTATTGGTTTATTACAGATAAGAGTCTCATGGACTTTCCTGCCCAGGCTGGCTTTAAACCGTGGTCCTTAGATCTCAGACTCCTGCCTAGCTAGGATTACAGGAGTAACCTACAGGTGGCTGGCCTACCTCAATCCTTATACAAAAATTTATAATAAAAAAAGATTATCAAACTAAATGTGAGATGTAAAAACCTATAAGAGATAAACGTAAAAATTCATGACATTGTATCAATAAAGGTTTCTAATGGAAATCATTAGTGGCTAAAGAAAGGCAAGCATATACTGGATTATATCAAGTGATAGTATTTCATAATTCAAAGGACACTGTACTCATAATTCAAAGGACACTATAACCGAAGTGAAACATATCCAACAGATAGAGGGTACATATTTGTTAATGCTACAATGTGAATGCTACAATGATTCCGAATCTTAAGTATTATTCTTCCATTCTTGTTTTTACAAATTTGCATGATTAGCTACCATGATTTAGAGCTAGTAGAAGAAAGGGAGTGGCCTCATCCTTCATGTTCCATTTAGGAGTAATGCTTTCTCTATGTCACTCCCATAGGTCTAAATACTGGCCTTGGCTTTATTGTTTCAAAGTTGTCTTATTTGCAGAGTCTTCTACAGTGTATTGAACCATTATACTTAAACATAGAACTTCTCTTTCTCCTATTCCTATTGTTTATCCTTCTGTTAATTTATGTACACTTGGGTAATAATGCACAACACAAACACTGACAAAAAAATGTTTCTGAGAACCTACTTCCCACTTAAAATTGGTCTTAATTTACAGAGCATTTAGGAAATTTGAACTTAATGTACTCCAGGATAATTTTTTTTCATGTTTTTTTAATTGTGAAAATGGTAGACAGAGGGATTAGAGTTACATAAGTAAGTTAGTGAGTACATTATCTAACGAACATTGTTACCTCCTCTTTTGTTTTTCCCTGCCATCCCTTTTCTCCCCACCGCCCCAACTCTCACCTTTCATTCCCAACTAGTAAAGTTCATTTTCAACATAGTGTCTTGTTCATCTCATTGTAACAATGGGTCATACTGTGTACTTCTTTCAGCATTTTATTTCCCTTCCCCTCCCCACATTAGAAATTTGTATATGCAAGTTGGAGCTCACAGACCTCAAATACAGTGGAAACGGGTTATACCATGGAGGAAGAAAATAGAAGAGAAACAAAAAATCACATAATATATGGTAGATTGGCAGTTAGGGTGGCTTTGCTAGGGCATGTTAGCTTGGTGAGGAGAGGAAGAAGTCTCGAGTCCCACCCAAACAGAAAATGAAAAATGAGACAACCAATGGCTGAAGAATTTCAAGAACAAAGGCAGGGACTTATAGGTAACCTCTAGGGGCAGTGAGGGCAGCAAGGCTGGGCCTGTGGTTGTCATGCCTCTCTCGATGCCTTTGGAAGTGAGGGCCAGCTCTGCTGTGGGCTAGGCCTGGCTCTTGCCTTGAAGCAGGCACCAGGCAGGAATTGTCAGCACAGCTTCAGCCTGCCCCAAGGAGGTGGCCTGTTGTGGGTGCTGTAGCCTGGGCAGCTGCTAGGATGCTATACTCAGCAGGGCAGAGGAAGCATGGCTGGTAGGCTCTGCTCCAGCCCAGCCAAGCTCAGGACCACTTTGGAAGTTCCAGCTCTGGATCAGGACCAGGAACTGCTCCCCAGACAAGTAGGGCCTCTGGGGACCTGTGCAGTGGCCACTACTTGTGGGTTGTGAACCTCCTTAGAATGACCGAGGAGTTTCAATGGAGAGGTGCATTTGCTTCTGTGCCTCTCACATCTTCTGGATTCCTGCTCTCCTCCTGCCTCCTGCCATGTGCAACTAAAGGAGTCAATTTCTCCAAGCCACTGAGAGGCCATCCCGGAGATGTTCACAGGGCTTTCCAGGCTGCTTCACCATGCATGCAGGGCTCACAGGGTGCCACCCTCCAGGCAAAGTTTACCACCATTTCAGCTTGGCTACCCCTGCCTAGAGGATCACAAACTGCTTTCTTACACATAAATCCAGGGGTACACAAGGCTGTCCTGCAGTCTAAGGCATCCTTTCCTTCCTCCTGCTCAGGTGTGGAGCAACTGTGGAGCCAACTGCAACATCATGATTGATTATCTAAAAAGAAGAGGAAAAAAGCTTCATTTTTCCAGATACAGCTGCCCCTGGGGTTCTCTGTGTACACTAGCCTTGTGCTTAGATAAGGATCCCCAAAGACCACCATGGAGCCAGTTCTCATGTGACCACATTAGAGTCATTTATTGCAAGGTCGAGCCTGGACTCACAACTGTCACCATTGCAGTGGGTCAGAGTTGAGATCCCCGACCCTTCTGTTAACTGGGTAATCATATAAAAATCTTATGGGCTAGCGAGTGCAGGCTAAGCAAAAAGAAATAATTTGTGGAGGAGAAGGGGAAAAAAAACAAATCGTTTAAATAAGGATACAGGTGGACCCATTGCAACAATGAGATGTACAAGTTCTTATGGAGAAAAACGAACTTTACAACTTTGGTGAGGGGAAGTGGGGAGCAGGATTCGATGGGGGGGCGGGGGGGACAATGGGAAGGGATGGGAGGGGGAAACAAAGGAGGAGGTTACAATGCTTGATAAGAAATGTACTCATTATCTTGCCCATGTAACTGTAGCTCCTCTTTACAGTATTTTCACAATAAAAAAGTAAAAAAAAAAACATTAAAAATTAAAAATAATCTGTAGCTTTAGGTACTTCCTGTCATCCGCTGATGGCTGTTGCTAGGGGAGTTATAGGCAGAACTTTATTGTGACATTTCACGGTTTTTCCAGGAACCTGAGTTCTAACTTTCAGTAAATGTCTACTTACTATGGGTACTTTCAGTAAAGGCCCTCACAGTGGATAGTTTCGGAGTATTCGGTGTCTAAGTCCAGAATGCCTGTCCTTTGGCAAAGATTTCTCACTAGGTGTGTGTGTGTGTGTGTGTGTGTGTGTGTGTGTGTGTGTGTGTGTGTGTGTGTGTGTGTGTGTGTGTGTGTTGTGTGTGTGTGTGCCTGTGTGTCTGTGTGTGTCTGTGTGTGTGTCTGTGTGTGTTGTGTGAGAGAGTCAGACACAGCTGAGGTTTGCGGTAAAATTCTCCTTCCCTTCAGCATTGAGCTTTGGTATCTATTGTTTGTCCCACCTCCCCAATTTTGAGTTCTAATGTTGTCCTTCTAAATACTTTTATCCTTTGATCTTCTTGATATTCAGTTTCCTAAGGTATGCTTGTGAACTTCAACATTTGCTTAATGAAGGGGATGCCTTTCTTCGATCTTTTATGAAGCTCTTTGCTCTCTTTAAATGCAGTTTATACTTTGTTAGTGGTTTTACTTAGGCCAGACTGTGGTGGCCCAGGCTCTGACTGTTAATTCTGAGATTAGTTTAGGCCAATATGAGATACTATACTTTCAGTATATCAATGAAAGAAGTTCAGCATCTTTATTGAAACAATTTCCTGGCTGTAAATACAAACAAAACATCCAGTGTTATAAATGTACAATCTGTTGTTTTTAGTTAATTGTGCACCACTGTAATGAAAAAAAATCATTTTACTAACTGAAATGAGTATTTGTAATGGGAAAAAATCAAATGTTATAAATCTTAAAAATTGATCAAATACCAAAGAAAAAGAAAGACACTAATCAGGAATGAAGTATAAATGTAAGTATTTAATAAATAAATGAAATTTTTGAGATTCATATCCACATAGCAAATACGAAGGAAAATAAAGAGGAAAGTCACTGAGATCCTATCTTACACACCAGAATAGCTACCACCACTCAAATAAATAAACTGCTGGAGAGGTAAATAAATCAGGAACTATATTTGGTTTTGTGGCATTGTAAACTAGTGCAACCCATAGGGATATCTTAATGGAAGTTTACACAATACCAAAAAGACAGATATGTTGATGACGTTTATTGCAATTGGATACATATTGAAAGAATATAAATCAACATGAACATACATGTTCATGGCAGCAATATTCTATAGCAACCAAGCTGTGTAATCAACCTAGATGCACCAGAAAGAGGGAATGAAGAAAATGTGCTATTCATAGCTATAAACATGTTCTGGTATATGAGAAGTGAATGTTTCTACTGTATCATTGCTAAATATTTTGAATATATACCTAATCCTACTTTCACTAAATTTTGTGGCATTGTGTTTTTGCTTTAATGAGGAACATCCATATTGATTTTCAGACCAATTACAATAGGTTGAGATTTCCTATAATATGCAGATATTAGATCAAAATTTAAATATATCAATGAACACATAGAGGACCATCATATATAGTTTATAATTTGAAGCAATTTTAAGAAGGCAACTGTTGGGGGAAAAGACGATGTTAGAAGCTTAAAAAATACACAGACATGGAAAAATACCAAAAAAATGTGCAACTAATTACTGGTAATAGTAAAATATTTTTCTCAAGTATTAACAATGAAACTATTAAAATAATACTTAATAACATCAAATAAATATGCCATAGAAGAAAATGTACCATAGATATACGTTTCCCCATAATTTGTTTTCCTTTATAGCAAATGGATTAGAAGATGATAACACATTCAAGTGTCATTGATTGCATGCAGCAAAGGAAAGTAACAGAGAAGTAGAGAGTAAGAACAACCTGGGGTATGGATAAAGATACTCAGTAGAACTTTGTTAGGAAAGCATGTGCTCTGTTTTCCTGATCAAAATAGAGCTAGGACAGCTAACTTTTGACAGAACACTTGTAATGTAGAGTAGTGGAATTAGTAATTTCGGTAGTAATTTATTACATTTATTCCCTAATCTTATGATGTGATTCCCTAATGATGTGAGTGATCTTAGATTTTCTTTTTTGGGGGGAGGGGTGTCCGGTCCTGGGGCCTGAACTCTGGCCTGGGCACTGTCCCTCAGCTTTTCAGCTCAAAGCTAGCGCTCTACCACTTGAGCCACAGCGCCACTTCCAGCTTTTTTCTTTTTGCTTATGTGGTGCTGAGGAATCGAACCCAGGGCCTCAGGCATGCAAGGCAAGCTCTCTACCACTGAGCAACCTTCCCAGCCCCTTGATTCTAGATTTTCTGAGCCCTATTTTTCACCCAAAATCTCTAAATTCCTCACCCTGCCAATGGTTCTTCTGCTTCTCTCATTTCTCCTTGTTTCTGAACTAAACTCCTGTAACCTTTTGGTTCATGAGAAAGAGCTAGAGAAATATGAGGATGGCTTGGAGTCTGAGCTAACATCCACTCCAGCTTGGAGGATCTGGTAAAGGACTTTCACCTGGGTCTCAGAATCAGATATTAATTGACCTCTTTGGAAATGGAGAAACTCACTCACTCAGACAGAATCTGTCATTCCTTGACATTCTTTGAAGAGATTCGATACTAGGGCACAATGAAGAGAATGAGCTTTCCCATTGTCAGAAGGAACAGGTTGAAAACTAAAAGTGGCCTCAGGTCCCAAAGGGCCAGTCAGAAGCCAAGAGATCACACTTTCCTCCTCATCAGGGACCTTCTAGTAGGAATAGAGTCTGAGCAAAGTCTGACATAAACTGAGACTGGGCCTAAGGTGGAAACAAAAGGATGACCCTCTCTTTGATTACAAGGGAGTTATGTAGTGAGACATGACAACTTCCTTCATATAAGAAAATTAATGTTATCTCATTGCCATTTTGCAGGAAGTCAGTTTCCCCAAAGGAGAAGTTGTTAAATGTTGTGACTGCCAGTTTGCTCTATAGGCTGTTGTCTCTCTCACCCCTTCTCATGTCAGGAATGCATTGCTTCTTTCAGGCACTCAACTACCTGTACTGACTCCTAGGCAGGAATACTGTAGGCTGTTCTTTGGCTAACCTCTTGCATTTAAAGTAGATTAGGCCCAGGCTCTGCTCATGCCAAGAGGTAGATGCAAGAGGTTAATATAATCTCAGATTTGTACAGAACCACGATCATACTGAAAAAAATTAAATGAAATTAATAGTTGAGTAATTTAGGGTTTATAGCCACAAAATTTAGGTAATTATTAGTAATACATCTAGAATCATGGATTAGGAAGAGAACTGTGAAGTAGGTTCAGAATACAATGAAAAGACACACAATAGCCATAACAGGAGATAAGAGTATGAAGGAACTATTGGCATATGTCCATTTATTATCTTAGGAGTGACCTTGGATAAGAGGCTTTTAGAATAATATCTAAAAGAGAGGGACTTGCTGGGCGCTGGTGGCTCACAACTGTAATCCTAGCTACCCGGGAGGCTGAGATCTGAGTATTATGATTCAAAGCAATCCCAGGCAGAAAAAGCCAGAAGTGGTGCTGTGGTTTAAGTGGTAGAGCACGAGCCTTGAGCTCAGGGACAATGCCTAGGGTTCGATTCTTCAGTGCCACATAAGCCAAAAAAAGCCAGAAGTGCTGTTATGGCTTGAGTGGTAGGGAACTAGCCTTGAATTGAAGAGGTGACAGAGAGTACTCAGGCCCAGAGTTCAGGCTCCTTGTCTGGTCTAAATAAAAACAAAAAAATAAAACAAAAAAACTTCCAAACTTATCTTTTCTCATGATTGAAGAGAGGCTGTTTTTACAGAAATTCTCCTTATCTAGCTCAAGGTCATCAAAACTTCAATAGAACTTTCCTGTTGAGATGTAATGCACCTAACTCTACTGAACCTAATCATGGCTGGGAAAGTGTGGACATAGATACTTTTGTTGTATTTTTCCTTATTAATATATAATACTCAGTTATTATATATAATATATATTATAATATAGAATATATTATACATTGTATAAATATATTAAATAGATTATAACATGTATTATGTATTAACATACTTCCTCATTTTAGATGTAGGAACAGGCAACATATTAAAAGAAAAATGTTCTAATCTCCGAGTTATTTCTCTACCAGAGAACAATACCAGGTTTCATTCTTTTTTTTTTAATTTTATTTTATTTTATTTGTGAACATACTGTACAGAGGGGTTAGAATTGCATGGGCAGCATAATGCGTACATTTCTTACCAAGCACTGCAGCCTCATCTTTGTTTACCCTTCACATCACTTCCCAGCCTCCACCCTCCCCTCACAATACCCAGCCGTATCCTTCCCCCACCCCCACCACACCAACATTGTAAAGCTCATTTTGGACATGACAACTTGTAATTCTCATTGTTGCAACAGGTCCACCTGCATGCTTAAACAACTGGTTTTTCCCCATCTCCTCCACAAGTTATACTGACATCAAATATAGCAAAGAGATAATCTTATAAATGCATTAGAAACACATGCATGAAAGAAAAAAACATTAAAATATACATCTAAGTGTTCATTTTCCTGACATCACATTATCCGACCTTTTCCGCTTGACTCATACGTATACTAGATATTACAAATAAGGGAAACCATGGGACGTATGTTACTTTGGGCCTGGCTTACTCACTTAATATAATTTTTTCCAAGTTTTTCCATTTCCTAAAAAATGGGGCAATGTCATTCTTTCTGATGGAGGCATAGAATTCCATTGTGTATATATACCACATTTTCTTGATCCATTCATCTACTGAGGGGCATCTGGGTTGGTTCCATATCATAGCTATGTTAAATAAAGCTGCAATAAACATATTTGTGCTGGTAGCTTTAGTGTGGTCTTCTTTGTAAACATTTCGGTAAATGCCCAAAAGTGGGATTGCTGGGTCATAGGGGAGTTCTACGTGAAGTCTTTTGAGGAACCTCCATCCTGCTTTCCAAAGTGGTTGAACAAGTTTACATTCCCACCAACAATGAAGTAAAGTTCCTTTCTGTCCACATACCCTCCAGCATCTGTTGTTGTTAGAGTTCTTGATTTTTGCCGTTCTAACTGGAGTGTGGTGATATCTCAATGTTGTTTTGATTTGCATTTCTTTTATGGCTAGCAATGTTGAACATTTCTTCATGTGTCTATTGCCCATCCTTCTTTCTTCTTCAGAGAAGTTTCTCTTCAAGTCTTTCTCCCACTTATTTATTGGGCAGTTGTTTCTTTGAGGATTTGTTGTTGGGGGGTTTAATATTTTGAATTCCAAGTATATTTTAGATATGATACCCTTGTCCGTTGTATGGCTAGTAAAGATCTTCTCCCAATCCGTGGGTTTTCTATTGATCTTTCTAGCTATGACATTTGCCCTGCAGAAGCTCTGCAACTTTATGCAATCCCATTTGTCCAACCTTTCTTTGATTTGTTGTGTTTCCGGGTCTCTATTCAGAAAATTTCGGCCTGAGCCAAGGAGACCTAGGGTTTCTCCTATTCCATCCTGTAATGTTTTCAGAGTGTCTGCTTTGACTTTAAGGTCTTTGATCCATTTGGAGTTGATTCTGGTGCAGGGTGATATATAAGGATCTAGCTTAAGTTTTCTACATGTAGTTAACCAATTTTGCCAGCACCATTTACTGAAGAGGTTGTCTTTCTTCCATTCTATTGTTTTAGCTCCCTTATCGAAGATTAGATTGCTGTAGGTCTGTAGGTTCATTTCTGGGTTTTCAATTCTATTCCATTGGTCCTGAGGTCTGTTCTTATGCCAATACCAAGCTGTTTTGATTACTATGGCTTTATAGTAGAGTTTGAAATTTGGTATTGATAGTCCTCCAGCAGTGTTTTTCCGTTGAGGAGCGTTTTTGCAATTCGGGGTCTTTTATTTTTCCATATGAATTTTTGGATTGCCTCTTCTATTTCCTTGAAGAATGAGGGTGGAATTTTGATAGGTCTCAGGTTGAATTTGTAGATACCCTTGGGAAGAATTGCCATTTTCACAATGTTAATCTTTCCAATCCAGGAGCATGGGAGATTTTGCCATTTTTTAAGTTCTGTGTTGATTTCCTTTTTTAAGATTTTAAAGTTTTCATCATAGAGGTCCTTCACTTCTTTAGTTAAGTTAATTGCTAGATATTTTATTTTTTGTGGGTCTATTACGAATGTGGATGTTTTCCTAATTTCAGCCACACTTTTCTCATTGTTGGCATACAGAAAAGCCATTGATTTTGGGGGGTTAATTTTATAACCTGCTACTTTGCCAAGGTTTTGAATCAGCTTGAATAATTTGGGAGTGGAGTCTATGGGATTCTTAAATACAATATAATGTCATCTGCAAAGAGTGAGCGTTTTATTTCTTCTTTCCCTATTTGGATCCCCTTTATGTCTGCATCTTGTCTTATTGCTGTAGCTAGATATTCTAATATTAGATTGAAGAGAAGTGGAGAGAGTGGGCATCCTTGTCTTGTTCCTGAGTTAAGAAGAAATGGCTTTAATTTTTCAACATTGAGTATAATGCTAGCTGTAGGTTTGTCATATAGAGCCTTTATTGTGTTGAGGAATGTTCCAGGGATTCCTAATTTTTCCAAAACCTTCATCATAAAGGTGTGTTGGATCTTGTCGAATGCTTTTTCTGCATCTATTGAAATAACCATGTGGTTCTTATTCTTGCTCCTGTTGATGTGATGAATAATATTAATTGATTTGCGTATATTGAACCTGATTTGTATCCCTGAAATGAATCCTGTTTGATCATGGTGTATGATTTTTTGGATGAATTGTTGAAGTCGATTGGACAAAATTTTGCTGAGAAGTTTTGCATCAATGTTCATCAATGAAATGGGTCTATAGTTCTCTTTTTTTGATGATTCCCTGCCTGGTTTTAGGATGAGTGTTGTGATGGCTTCATAGAATGTGTTCGGTAGTGAGCTTTCTCTATCAATTTCATTGAAGAGTTTGAGGAGTATTGGTGTGAGCTCTGCTTTGAAGGCCTTGTAAAATTCCACTATAAAAACATCTGGTCCTGGACTTTTCTTAGCTGGGAGGTCTCTTATTGCTTTTTCTATTTCAATGCTTGATATGGGCCTGTTGAGCTGGTATAACTCATCTTGGTTTAGTTTTGGCATGTCAATATTTGCTAGGAAAAGTTCCATTTCTGTAAAGTTCCCATACTTATTAACATAAAGTTTTGAGAAGTATTCCCTTATAATGTTCTAAATCTTGGTTGTTTCCGTGGTGATGTTTCCATTCTCATCTCTGAGTTTAATAATTTGAGTGTGTTCTCTCCTTTTTCTGATAAGATTTGCTAAGGATCTGTAAATTTTGTTAATTTTTTCGAAGAACGAACTCTTTGTTTTGTTGATTGTTTCTATAGTTTTTTTGGATTCTAATTCATTTAATTCTGATTTAATTTTGATTATTTCTTTCTGTCTACTGGATTGAGGTTTATCTTGCTGCTCTTTTTCAAGGAGGTTTAGTTGTGTCATTAAATTGCTAGTTTCAGATCTATCCAATTTGTTGATGTAGGAGCTCAGAGCTATAAACTTACCTCTGAGTACTGCCTTTGCTATGTCCCAGAGGAGCTGGTAATTTGTGTGTTCATTTTTGTTGAAAAGCATGAACATTTGAATTTCCTTTTTAATCTCTTCCAAGACCCACTCTTGATTCAGCAGTGTGTTGTTCAGCCTCTATGATATACCGGACTTTCTTTGGTGGCTTTTGGTGTTGAGTTCTAATTTTATTCCCTTGTGGTCAGAGAGAATGCAAGGTATAACTTCAATGTTTCTGAATTTAGACAAGATTGGTTTGTGGCCTAAATTGTGGTGTATTTTGGAAAACGTTCCATGTACTGCTGAGAAAAACGTGTATTCTGATGCTGCTGGGTGAAATGTTCGGTAGATGTCTGTTAAGTCTAGTTGATCTATGCAGCTGTTTAGATCTGCGGTTTCTCTGTTGAGTTTTTGCCGAGTTGATCTATCTAGTGGGGAGAATGGTGTGTTAAAATCCCCAACAATTAATGTCTTTCGATCTATATGGGATTTGAGGGAAACTAGTGTTTCTTTGATAAATTTGGGTGCTCCATTGTTTGGCGAATAGATATTTAGAATTGTAATATCCTCCTGAAGGAGAGATCCTTTAATTAGTATGTAGTGACCTTCTTTATCTCTTCTCACGAATTTTAATTTGAAGTCTATTTTATCTGATATTAGGATTGCAACTCCCGCCTGTTAATGGGGGCCGTTTGCTTGGTAGATTTTGTTTCAGCCTTTAACTTTGAAAATGTGTTTGTTTTTACGGGCAAGATGTGACTCCTGCAGGCAGCAGATAGAAGGGTCTTGTTTTTTAATCCAACTAGACAGTCTATGTCGCTTAATTGGAGAGTTCAGTCCGTTAACGTTAAGAGATAGGACTGAGAGCTATTTGGGAGTGTCTGCCATGTTATCCACCTTCTTGGGGGCTGCGAAAACTGGGTTCTTCCTATGGTTCTTGGATTCTCAGTTTGGGTGCAGTTTCTTGGCCTTTGTTGCGGTCTTGTTGGTTTTCTATGTGTAGGACATCTTTAAGAATCATTTGTAGGGCTGGTTTGGTGGAGATGTATTGTTTCAATATTTCTTTGCTATGGAAGGCTCTTATTTGGCCTTCAGTTATGAAGGAGAGTTTAGCTGGGTACAGTATTCTTGGTTTATAGTTGTTTGTTTTTAGGGCATGGCATATGTCATTCCAGGCTCTTCTTGCTTTGATTGTCTCTGCTGAGAAATCTGAGGTGATTCTAATTGGTTTCCCTTTATAGGTGATTACCCTTTTCTCCTTGACAGTTTTAAGGATCTTTTCCTTGGTCTGAGTTGATCCTGTGTGGATTATAATGTGACTGTGTGATGTCCTATTCTGGTCTGGTCTATTTGGGGTTCTAAAAGCTTCTTGTATCTGAATAGGCCTATATTTTTGTATGTTTGGGAAGTTCTCTGCTAGGATCCTGTTAAATAAATTTCCTAGACAATTAACTTCTGTTTCTAGGTGCTCCTCTACACACATTATCCTTAGATTAGGCCTTCTGATGGTGTCTTCCAGGTGTTGGATAGATCTATATTTCTTGGACTTGTCTTGGATGGTTGTATGTTCTTTCTCTATAATATCTAGGCTGTCTTCAATCCCTGAGATTTGATCTTCTGCATGGTCTAACCTGCTGTCAAGACTCTCTACTTTGTTTTTTATCTCTTTTCCTTCTAATTGGTCAGCTTTGATGGCTTCAAGTTCTTTGTTGAAGCTCTGTTTTAGGTCTTGTAGGAATTTCATTACTTCCTTAATTTGGTGTTCAGTGTTTGTTCTCAAATCACTTAGTTGATTGGTTATGGTTTCTTTGGACTCCCATTCCTTCTCTTGGGTTCCATTCAGCATTCCCTTTGTGGTCTCCCTGACTTCCTTCAGCTCTTTGTTAATGGATTCCATGAATGTCTTTAGTGATATTTGTGTATTCTCTACCTGGTCTCTCAATTCCTGAATTACTATTTGATTAGCTTCCTCCCGTCTGTGGGATTCCTGCAGTTCCCTTTCTTCCCATTCGGGGGATTCCTGCAGTTCTCTTTGAGTGTTCTCAGCCTGCTCATGCCATTCCTCCCTTTCTCTTTGAGTATTCTCAAGTTGTTTACGCAAATCCTGTATCAGTTTTTGAGTAGCTTCCTCACGCTTATGATATTCCTGTATAAACTTTTGGGATGCCTCCTCTCTCTCCCTTTTCACGCTCATACAAGGTCCTTTGCAAGTTGTCAAAATTCTCATTTATCATGTTTGCCACCAGTGTTTGTGGCGCTATTTGGGAACTCTCTTCTGGGTTGTTCATTATCTGTTCTGACCCCTGATTATCAAGATTGGGAATTGAGATACCCGGATTTGCCATTTTTCTTGTTTTTCTGGCTTACTCTGCCCATTTGAGATGAAAATAGCACCAGTTTTGTTCTAGAACACTATCTTAAGGCAACCATCAACCAACGTTTGCATTTATACAGTCAATAGTCTACAGATACATTCTAGTTCAACAGATACATCTATTCAACATCAAACAACTATATGTTAATGGGTTTCAAACTGCAGAAAAGAATTTGGAAAACCAAAAATTTTTAGGTTTAGGGAGAGATGTGGGTAAAAAATAGGAATAGATTGGTGTGGGGAGGCACAGGGAGAGTTAACTATGTCCTAATCTCAATGCAGGAAATAGGTTGGGTAGGATGGAAGTAGAGAGAGAGAGAAAAGGAAGAAAGTGAAAGGGAAATGAAAAGAGACCAGAAAAAAATAGAAACGTAAAAATTAATATTATTATGGAGATTAAAAGACCATCTATTTAGAGAGGAATGTGAGTATATTAATAGAAGGGTAGGGACATAGATGAGAAGTGCAAAACTTAAGAAAATGCTTAAAATATTATATAGGTATAAAGAGGTAGAACTGCTATTAAGGAATTTAAGTCTCAGAGGTTTTGAATTGAGTAATAAATTTTTGGATTAAGTGTGTACACAATGGGGGATAGGGTGTAATAGTCAACTATGGGTTTATCTGAGGATGTGCAGGACAATAGTTAAGTCACATACAGAAGATCAAAAGAGAGGAAAAGGTGAAAAGGATTAGAAAGGGAGAGAAAAAGATCAGAAGTTCAGTAGAGCTAGACAAAAAAAACAAAAAGATAGTTAAGAAAGAAAGAAAAAGAGAAAGAAGACAAGAAAAGAAAGGAAAACGCACATTCATGTATTCCTAAAATAAAAATTATAAGAGGAAAAAAAAGTTACCGGAAAATAATTATTTTTTCAAAAAAAGGCAAAAATTAAAGATTAATAAAATTTTTAGAAAAGGAAAAAAAATTATATATATAAAAGGTACCAAAAAAAAGAAAAAAAAGAGAAAAAAAAGAAAAGAAAAGAAGAGGAAGAGAAGAAAAAAAAAGTTCTTTGATTTTTTTTTTTGATTTTTTCGGAGGGGTGGGAAGAATCCTGTATCTCCCCTTTGTCTGTAAACAGCCTCTTGTTTGAGTCTCTGGTCAGCTTGAAGTCATGTGGCTTGACTGGTTTCTTAAGTCAGTTTGTTCGAACAGGCAGAAAAATGCTCTGCTTTACCCAAGATTTTGAGATGCCCCTCCCCGATTAGTTTAATGGAAGGGTGATCTACTTTGAGAATCACAAAAGAGGGGGATGCAGTGGTAAGTCTAGGTTCTGGGTAGAGTTGAGGTCTTTCAACAATCAGTACATTTTCCTGGGGATATTTTGTGAAAAAAAAAAACAAAACTAACAGAGCCCCGCCTGGAGCCGTTCTCAGGGTTTCTGTTTTTCAATTGATTGTTGAGGCTGCTAGAGGGAGAGGCAGCCTCTGGCTCTGGTTAGCCAGTGAGGAATGCCACTCCAATGGCTGGTGCCTGAGCTAGGTGACTTTTCCCTGGATGGAGCCGAGTCTGGCAGGTCACTTCGCCGCCGTTAAGTTCTTGTGACCTGCTAAATGACTCGTTTTATTCCAAGGCCTGGGTTGGAGCTGGCAGCTCCTCCGAGCTTTGTCGGTATCCAAGACGGAGATCTCCGGTGCTGGGGGGGGAGGGGTGGCCTTCCCTCCTCCGCTCCCTGAGAAGGAGTGAGGATGTCGGGCTTCTACTCACATGGAGTCTTGGATCCTGGGTCGTCTCTGGTCTGGGAACTGCAGGATGAAGTTGTCCGCTCCTTGTCATTTCTTGCTGGTGTTGAGTAGAATCCGCTCGCCTGCTGTGTCTGGCTCCTTAGTCCCCGACTCTCTGTGTGAGCGCTCAGTTATGGCCCCAGCTGTGCCGCGACCCTGCAGCCGCCGCCGCCGCCGCGGTGGCTGGCAGGCGCTCAGATGTGTCTTTTTGCCTTGGCTTCCCCCCTCTTGTCTAACTCTCTGTCCTGTGATGGCACGCTTGGTGTGATTCTCTGGCTTAGGACTGTTCACTGGAACTCTAAAACTGCTTTCTATGCTAGAGCTTCTTCAGATTCCAGCTTCTCCTCCGCCATCTTCCCCCCAGGTTTCATTCTTATTACCCAAAGAGCAACATAGGAAAGCGATGCCCATGGATGTGGTTCTCTGGATTTTGGAAATTGTGATCATATATATATATATATATATATATATATATATATAAAATGAATAATATTGAATATATAAAACTATAACAACAGATAAATAAGTGAATAACTATGTGCACACACTCCCAGTCACTTTCATGTATAAGACTTTTTTTCTTTGCTCTTATTCACCTACATAGAGAGTACATGAGTTGCCCTTGAATTGTCCTGGAAGTTCTTTATTGGGATACTGTAACTTCACATCTTTTGTTCCCTAAGTAGTCAGATGCTATGTATTCAATAACAAAACTGTTACAAGCAAAAGTATCCACCCTGACACACAGAGGAACTTGGATTTCAGAAATGCCACAAATAAGCGGGAGGTACAGCAGTACTTTTCAAAATTGAATAGACTACATATTTATTAGAAAGCTTGTAAGAAAAAAACTTCAGCATAGGATGATACACTTGAAGAAAACTACAGTTTAAATTACATATAGCCGGTGGCTACAATAGACAATAAATAAGAATTAAAAAAAATAAATTACATATGACATCAATTTACAAAGTTCCAGGAAATTTCCCTACTCTTGAAAACTAGAGTAATACATATTAAAAATAAATAAATGAAAAGACAAATGTTTTATACCAAATTTCAAAACATACTATATGTTATACAAAGGAAATGCAATAAGCATGCATTTTACAGTCTAGTAAAATCATATGGCATGAAGAATCTGATTAACTGATTCATAAAAGTCAATACAATGCAGTTAAACCTTCCGTTATCTCACGTGGTAACTTAGCAGAATACTTTCAATCTATGGTGTCTATTTTGCATGTTATCCAGCCCTATCCATCCCACAATGGCAGAAGGCTTTTCCTGAGAAAGTCCAGAGACCCGTCTACTGTGAGTGCTCAATGTAAACCTGTTCCAATTCTCTTTTATTTGGGCATGTGATAGACTGACTATCTGTTAACTTGCCAAAGGCACAATTTGGACAGGTTTCCAGTAGTGATATTTTAGCTCTCAGAAAAAAAGGGAAATTGAAGTCAGAGGGAAAATCTACCAGATCTCTGAAAGATTTCTATCATTGTGCTAAACCTGTAGCTTTCTACTGACAGTTGAACAAACTGCAGTAATTGCCACTCCAACGACATGTCCAAAAATTGGCTTTCCAAATATTGACCTATTTTCACTTTGGTAAATCAAGACACACTATTGTGGCTCCGTTTTACTTAAACTATCAGCTATGGTTGACCCAAAGGATAGTTGAACTTACGAATTTCTTAAATTTTAGGTCTTCACACAATCACTTCATAGCCCTTAAACATTAAAAATACCTACCCATATAAGTCTGCATTACATACTTATTACTGTTTTTCTTCATTTGTCATGTTTTACATATTTGGGTATCCCTGGGCTTAGCTCTGTAATATTCCTTCTCATGTTTTTTTTTTTTTTTTACCACTGAGTACAGTAATTATTTCTGTAGTTTTTCTCCATCTCTGTTTACTTTAATTCAAGTCCTTAATAGCATCCTGTCTACTGACAACTCCTAACAACTGATTTTAACAAACTCAAAATATCCCAAAGTGAGCTTTGATCTCTATCTACAAACCAATCCCTCATTACTATTTGATTAAGTGATAACTCTCCCAGCTGTCTTCTCAAAATACCTTGGAGTCATTTCAGACTTACATACTTTTTCACACCTCATGTTTAATCTATGACCAGGTTCGACAAATTAACTCACTGTATATTTTAGGAAGCATATATATGTGTATACACACACACACACACACACACACACACACACACACACACACACACACACACAAACACACACACACACACACACACATATATATATATATATATATATATGTTATATGAGTGCTAGTACTATGACTAAAATTTGCGGCCTAGGTTCTTTTATTTTTATTTTGTTTGGGGGGGGGTCCGGTCGTGGGGCCTGAACTCTGGGCATGGGTGCTGTCCCTCAGCTCTTCAACTCCAGGATAGTGCTCTACCACTTGAGCCACAGCACCACTTTCAACTTTGTTCTTTTTGCTTATGTGGTGCTGAGGAATTGATCCCAGGACCTCATGCATTCAAGGCAAGCGCTCTATCACTGAGCCACCTTCCCAGCCCCTTACTTTTCTTTTTGGTTCAGTCTTTATTTGGTATAAAGATCACCTACAATGTCATTACCCACACCCTTTTAATTTAAAAATGTGTATATTCTGTAGCAATGTTATTGCCATTATAACCATAATTAGGAAGATATTGTGGGTTCATCTGCTCCATACATCTTGAAAGGTAATGAATGTGAAACCTACAGAATATCCTCAGATATGCCTGGTGGAAACCTGGATTTGAATTATGGTTCTGCAGCTGATCCGTATTTGGTACTTGGGAAATTTGTTTGGCCTTGTTGCCTACTTCTGTTTTTAATAAAATAGTTAATTCATTTCCTAACTGGAAGAACTATCTTGAGCACGAAAATTACCCTAATGCAGGTGCAGTGCTTGGAATGGTGACTGCACACTGTGTAGTAGGTCCCAAAGAAGTCAGCTTCCATCAACATTGTCAGAGAATCCTTCCTGAAGGCCTTAAGAAATATATACCCAACTGCTGTTAATATCTGTGAAAACTTATCTTTACAAAAAAAGGTCTTGTCTTCATATGAAACAAAGTAATGTTGGGGCTGTCCTGTGGCTTTTAGTCTGAAGGAGTTTTGCCTAAATTTTATTCTTACACGATTAGTAGTAGCAGTAGCATTCTTTAGTGCTACCCTTCATTTTTCTAGTTCTGTGTTGCATTTGGAATACTATTGTAACAATTTATAATCTTTGTTATTAGAATAAATAAACTAAAACTGCTGAAGTTTTAAATAAAGAGACAATTTTAGGTGTGCATTACATTTTATGTGCTTAATACTTTCCTGAAATTATTCCTTTTAGGTTATATATCCCTAACAAACTATTTTTTAACATTTCTTATATGATTTATAGATTTATTTTATGATTCTTATATGATTTCTTAGAGATCCATAAATAAAACATCTCAGAACAGGAAAAAAGTAGGTAAGAAGTTATAAAAATACTATTATGGTGTCTTAATGGCTAAGTGTAAAGAACATGTAACAAAACAGTTGGAAGATTCATTTGCTCTTTTTTCTATTCTCTCACCCTTCATTGTAGAAACTTTCTCACTATGAAGTGCCAAGTCGTCTGGACATTTCAAGACTCATCTCAGTGACAGAAGTGATGGGATTAGGACATGTGCTCCTATGACTGGCTTTTAGGAAGTTCACAATAAAGCAATACCAGTACATATAAAGAAACTTTTGTGAGTGATGTGCATTGACTTCCTCAATTGCCAAAATTAAATTCATATGTCAAAACATCAAATTACTTACATTATAATATATGCAGTTCAACTGGCATTACTAACACTTCCATAAATCAAATGCAAACTAAAAGCTCTATATCAAAAACCAACATCTAAGGCAGTGTTGGAAATACAAGAAGAAACACAATAAATCTTATAGAGTGAGATCTTTAACACTGGCAATGAGCAATGATATCTGAATTTTTCACCAAGCTTGGAAAGTTCAGGTGTCCACTAATGATGTGATTAGAGTTTCGGAGTTGACCTTGGTATTAAGATTAGAGGTAAAATTCAAAGACAGCTAAGGTTGCTGCAGTATTGTAGCTCTATACAATGTGACCCTCCCTGATAATGGTAAAGCACAGAGTAGAAGCTAAGTCAGTAAAATGTATAGGAAGGATTTTCCACTGAGAATAATTGCAGGGGGTGATCATCACTCTTCCATTGAAAATGTACAGCCCATCATTCTACTTTAAACTCTAGAATATTTCTGATCTGAAGACAATTATAACACACCGATGTGCTGTGAGTGCTGACCAGTTTAGGTGTGTATTACTATAATATATGTAAAATCTTTAGAGGTATGGAGTGACCTGTGTTGTTAAGTTTCATGGAAAAATGTTCACAATTATGCAATTCACACTCATCTAAGTCTGAATCAGGCAACTGAGATAAGACATTTGGGTCATCACTCCAGTGACCAGGTTTGTGACCTATGAAATAAATAACATTATTTCACAATGTATATGTGTTTCTGAAAATTTATGCAATACCAAATACCAAATGTACAAAAGGGACAATTGTCCATCTCTTATATATATCCGAAGTAAAGGTACACCAGAATTATACTTTCTTGTTAGAGGATCACAGAATGACTGCTGATTTTAGGTTTCTTTCCAGGTGCTCCTATACATTTGTGAATCTTCTCTGAGGAAGTGTTTTCCATAGTTTGTTTTGAGGTGTTCCGAATATCAGTACTGTCACTAACCACAGCCATGAAACAGCAAAGATGATGGGATACCTGGCCAAAGAACTGAGAAATCACAGGAAGTGATAGGAAAGAAGATACCAGAGGACCCAAAGCCTCATTGCCAGCTTCTGGATCCCCAAATCCTGTTTTAAATGCTTTATATTCATTCTACTACAGGGTGGGGTAATGAGTGGCTACAGGTATGTCCGCAAACTGAGGCATCAATCTAGTTGGTGGTTACAATTATTAACTGAGGTATTGTTTGTATACATAGTGATAATTGAATCCCTTATTATTAAGGAGCAGAAGGGAGCAATAATCATTACAACCATAGCACAGACATCCATCTTGTTTCCAAAGTCTTAAACTTTTAGTGTCCAACAGCTCTAACTTAAATACTTTTGAGGTAATAACCCATACCCCTGTCTTCCCTTAACTGTTTGACCTTTCCAGAGCACAGCTCTCAGCCTTTTGATTACTGTTTGAGATGGCTTCCCAATATATCCCTTTCCAGGTATAACAGTTTGACTCTAGAATCCCTCACAAGTACTATTACAGATGGGTTATTTTGAAAGGGATATTTTTTTCTAGGGTAGGTTCACTTTTTTAAATTTTATTTTATTTAAAGGTACTGTACAGAGTGGTTACAGTTACATGAGTAAGGTACATTCCTTGATGTATATTGTTACCCACTCCATTGTTGTTCTCCTATCCTTTCCCACCTCAACCATACCCCCCACCCCAAAGTTGTAAAGTTCATTGCCGGTATATTGTCTTGTGAATATCATTGTTGCAATGGGTCACTTCTTTCATCATTATGTTATTTCCCTTTCCTTCTCCAAATCAGATAATGTATATACAAGATGGAAGGTACCAGAATCAAGACAGAGATGTCCAGAGATAAATCAAAGACAAATGAAATAAAATAACATCTAGTTACACTTCTTTACCGACATCAAGGTTGATATCTGAAAAAAAAAGTAATTGTTGTTTCCATGTCTTGGAGTCCATTTCAATTAGCATCAT
This sequence comes from Dipodomys merriami, assembly GCF_024711535.1. Lineage (NCBI taxonomy): Eukaryota > Metazoa > Chordata > Mammalia > Rodentia > Heteromyidae > Dipodomys > Dipodomys merriami. The sequence goes on from NW_027202672.1 coordinate 62,157, forward strand.
TTTGTATGGTCAAATGTACATAGCTCTAGAGCCAGCATTCCCATTCATGGGCATTTGTCGAAATTATCTCTAGATAGCTAATGGATGAAAAATAGAATTGAAAATAGCAAAGGAAAACAAATCACCATTCAGGTATTATGATTTTATAATTCTAATATGAAAGAACTGAAGCTTTTGTTTAATGAAGAAGACAGTTTAGCCTGTAATTTCAATGCAAAGCATCAGTTGAAATGAGTCTAAACTCTTTTCCTCAAAGATATCCAAGAGTAATATACTCATCCTCTAAAGAGTAAAAAAGTAATTATTTTAAATAGCTTTGCTTAATATTAATTTACGTGTAGAAAATAAGTTAAAATATCTTCTCTCAGGCAGGGAAGGTGGCTCAGTGGTAGTGTTGGCATGCAAGAGTCCCTGGTTCAATTCTTCAGTACCACATAAGCAAAAAGAAAAAACCCGGAAGTGGCGCTGTGGCTCAAGTGGTAGAGTGCTAAACTTGAGCTGAAGAGCTGAAGGACAGCGTCCATGTCCATAGTTCAAGACCCACGACCGGACTCCAAAAAATAAAACACTAAAACTACCAGCACAAGTATGTTTTTGGCAGCATTATTACCATATCTAAGATATGGAACCAGTCCAGATGCCCCTCAGTAGATGAATGGATCAGGAAAATGTGGTATATATAAACAATGGAATTTCATGCTTGTATGAGAAAGAATGACATAGCTCCTTTCTTAAGAAAATGGAAAGACTTGGAAAAAAATCATTATGTGAAGGAAGCCAGACTCAAAGAAACATAGGCTCTATGGTTTCCCTCATTTTTATTAATTAATATATACTTAGGATAGTCCTGTAAGATAGGTTCATTTTTTACACTCTTAATATTCGCTGTGTGTGTTTGTGTGTGTGTTTGTGTGTGTGTGCACGTGTGTGCACGTGTGTGCAGCAATGAAACTGACTCAGAGCCTCAAAATCTTGCTTGTTTTTTTTCACTCATGTCTGACTGAATCTGTACTATTTTAACCAAGGTTTCACTATGTGTTTGATTGAACAATTGAACATAAATGTCTCGTGGATTGCTACCCCAGCCATCTGTGAACCATGGTCTTACAATCTCAGCCTCATGAGATGAGATACTGGCATCTAGCTCTATTGCCAAGTGTCATTTCTTCGTTTTGTTTTGTTTTGTTTTTGTTGTTTTTGTGCATCTAAAATCTGTATGGAAAACAAATCATTTATAATCAGGACTAGTCACATAAAATTGTGTGTTGTTTAAAGATTACCTTAATAATGTAATCCTTTTGCATACACATTATGTGATTTGATTTTTTGAACTCTTCTTGTCTTGGTTTTATAGGGTGTTAGGTGTTTAAAAACAGAATTTATCAAGGTTTAACTCTAAACTACTGAAACAGGACCTTTATTATTACTCAATGTCCTGTAAATCATAAGTTTATCACTACTTGAGGCACCATATGAGCACAAATAGTTTCCTATAATACCTACACATATTTTAGACCTCAATGCCATACAATGCACACTTCTGTCAAATATGCAAGGGCATTCTTTGTGATTCTCCATGGATTTTCACTGTTCTTTTCTCTATTCTCCAGTGCTAAGTCTTGTGATGGTCATGTTGATTTTCTCCCCTATTATATTCATCATTGCATCTTGGGAACTACTGGTATGCATTACTATACTTCTGTCCATTCTCCTTGTGCTTCGGCTTGTACCCCTCTGACCTCGAAGGGCTAAGAATTGGGGATGTTTGCTTTACTCTTTATCTCAGACATCTATCTTTACTTTCTAGAAATACATTCATTGAATTCCTTCTGTAAAGTCTAATGTCTTAAAATTATTACTGCATTTTCATGGCTTTGTTACTTGGCATTAGGGAAGAACATAGATCAGTACTGTAACTTAGGTAAAAGATTATTGCAATCATGCTTCACTAGATATTCTTCATTGGATAATGTGTATTTCAAGGTCTGCCTGCCTGCTTCCTTTTCACTGTTTTGTTTATTTTTCAATGTAGTCTTTTCTTCTGGAAAATATTTATGTGCCTAGTGAAGATCAATTCTTACTGTAACTATTCATTAATTTTATTCCAACCTAATTTCACAGATCCCTCTGAGTTTCTTCAGGGTCTGTATAGTGCTTCACATTTTAAAATATGTTTTAACATCGATGCATCCAATGATGAAGACACATTCCTTAAGTCACCATTTTGATGACTGAAAAGAAACCATGCTGCAATCTCACTATATGGCAATTTTCTGGTTTTAAATTCTTTTAGATTAAAATTGATGCTGGACAACAAATATTCTGTGTACAATTTTATATTTTCCTAATTATTTTAATATACTTCCCATATTATATAAATTTAAAACATTATCACTTACTTAGTTTTAGGATTTCTAAAACGGTCAGAGTAAAAGTTCTATTCATTCACAATTTTTTTTTTTTGGGTCCGGTCGTGGGGCCTGAACTCTGGGCCTGGGCGTTGTCCCTCAGCTCTTCAGCTCAAGGCTAGCGCTCTATCACTTGAGCCACAGCAACACTTCCGGCTTTTTTTTTCTTTTTGCTTATGTGGTGCTGAGGAATTGAACCCAGGGCCTCGAGCATGCAAGGCAAGCGCTCTACCACTGAGCCACCTTCTCAGCCCTTCATTCACAATTTTAAGATAATAGAATATCCATTATGACCAAGTGAGATATTTTAATTTTTTTTTGTAGTCCTTAAAGGTTGTGCTGGGGAATACAGCCCAGTGCTTCATATTTCTTGGTCTACTGTGGGCCTCTGAGCCTGATGTGACCTGTGGTTTTATTTTCACTCAACAGGAATTTAAAAAAAAATTCAATAGGAAAGAATTATTACTTGCTTACTTTCTCCAATATCTCTCGCATACATAAAAGTAATATAATTCTACACTGACTGAAAATGGTGTTCCTATTAGAGTAATTGTTTATTTTTTGTAGCCCCACTCTTCACTAAGTCTTGTCCCTTTCCTATCTCCCCTTCCCATAAAACTTGACTGGAACCACTGGAAACCCACTTCCAGTCAGCCTGGTACTTAAAAAGCCAAACCTTAACTAACCTACCCCCTGGTAGTCCTGCTATAAATTTTCAAAGGCCTGACTGCAACCAGAATCCTTCCTGAAAGTCCTCCTCTGCTACAGGGAAATCCTTCTTCCACTCCACCCCTTCCTGGAATCCCTGCTCTGCACCACCAGAAACCAAGCCACATCCATATCTCCTCCTAAGATCCACCTTGCTGCACCAAGAACCCCGCCTACATTGGGCTCCTCCCTCTACTCCTAACTTCATCCACCAGATACCCTGTCCCTAACTACTCTATTCCCTCAGAGTCCCATTACTCCCATATTCTATTACTTCCAAGCTCCTCCCGTCCCTTTCATACCCCACTCCCAACCAAACTTCTCCCTGGACCCCTCCTGGTTTCATCAGAAACTCGATCCATAACTAGTCTAAGTAGCCGAACTTTTCAAGCACAGCCCTGAACCTACCTCTTCCCACAATTCCCTTCATGCTACACCAAAATCCCTCCACCTCTCTATAACTGCCCTTGTAGCCCCCCCTTAGTTGACCAGAAGCTTCTCACACAGCCCATCTCCTGCTTGGAAAGCCAGCCCTGCTCCACCATGGGCCTCTCTACCTCCCATATCTACTCTCTCAATGGCTTCATTGTTCCCGTGATGAATCCTCCCCTTATTGGCTCCTCCCACAGATCCACACCCTACTCAACCCTGCCCATAATTACTCTACACCTTTGTAGACTTTCCACTCCTTCTCAAAGTCCCTCTTCCAATTAACCCCATGGCTCCAAGCCCTGACCTGCTCTAGAAAACCCCCACCACACTATCCCATCTCTCGACACCCACATTGCTCCACTGCAAACTACTGCATCTGTTGGCCTCCCTCTGGAAGCCTCACCAGGCTCAACTGTAAATTCCTGTCCCTTCATAATCCCTTTTTGAAGTTTACCTTGCCCCACTGGAAACCCTGTCCAAGTCTAATGTCCTGCCTTGCAACACTGAAATCCCCACCCAAACTCACTGCTCTTTTCGAAGTGGTAACTGGCTACACCAGAAACCCTGTCCTAACTAATCTAGTCCACTGGATCCTATCTCTGCTCTCACAAAGCTCTGGTCCTGAAAAATTCCTCCATACATTGTTACTACATCCTGCTCTGCCAGAAACCCCACCTCCACCCTAACACACTTCCCAAAGGCCCGCCCCCTACTAGCCCACTTCTTTCTAGCACCACTCTGCCCTCTCACAGACCTTGAAAAGCCTCTCTCTCATAGCTCTGCATTCCTGCACCAGAATCCCCACCTTTTGTCAGCCTCTTGCCTTCATTATCTTCCCTGTCTTATGGGAAACCTCACCCTACATATCCCACCAGGGCTCACAGTGCTACACCACAACCCCTCCTCTAAGTAACCTCTTCCTCTGTAGCCTTGTTCTTCCTTTTCAAAGCTCTGCCTCAAACAGCCTCTTCCCCAGTGACCATGCCTTCTTCCACTGAAAACCCATCCACCTGCCAGTCTCCATCCTAAAGTCCCACCTACTCCACAAGAGACCCTGCTCCTAACAAGTCTAGTCTTTCCTGTCCCCTCCCTGCTGTCTCAAAGCCTTACACAGACTGGCTTTCACCCTCAAAGCCCCGCCCTGCTTTACCACAGAGGCTGTGCCAATACCAACTCCTCCCTTGAACCAGACACGGCTCCACCAGAAACCCCACACCACCTCATCCTTGAAGTTCCCACCTAGGAAATTTTATTACAAATGTGATTTTATAATGGTCACAGAATTCATACTAATCAATATGATAAGAAAGCAGTATTGACAAAAGACAACAAAAATTAGATAGCTATTAGATGCCTTAGTCTAGTTTGGGGTTCTGTTAACAGTGTAGGGCAGACCTGTATTTAACCCAAGTTTTGTATGCGGTATGCTATGGTTTTTTTCAGGCTTGATACAAAATGTCTCTGCCCAGAATTAAATGAAGGCATTTAAAGCTAAAATGATTTAGGGTCATTGTTAACATCTAACACATGTTGAGTTTTTTCTTTATACCTCTCCTTTTCCCTTTCTTTCTTCCTCCCTTTCTTTCTTCCTCCCTTTCTTTCTTTTCTTTTCTTTCTTTTCTTTTCTTTTCTTTTCTTTTCTTTCTTTCTTTCCTTCTTTCTTTCTTTCTTTCTTTCTTTCTTTCTTTCTTTCTTTCTTTCTTTCTTTCTTTCTTTCTTTCTTTCTTTCTTTTCTTCCCTTTCCTTTCCTCTTTTAGGAAATGAGTATGAATTTATATATTTTGTTTGCTGAACAAGTATTCTACCATTAGAATAATCCTTTTTCGATTCATTTACTTTGTTCATAGGTTATCCATTTTGCTGAGGGCTGAACACAGGCTAAGTTCCTCACCTCTGTCTGCCAAGTAGCGGGGATCACAAATGCATTCCAACATGAGAACCTTTAGGATGATATGAGACTCTTATTACTTTCCTTGCACACTGGTTCTGATCTGTGATCCTCTCAAATTCTACCTCTTCCATTAGTGATGTGAGTTCCAATAGCCTGCCCTCAGTTTAGATCGTCTAAATGAATTATTGAAGGCAATTTCACTTTAATCTCTTTTTTTGCCAGTCCAGGTGCTGTTATAGTTTTATTTCTAGACAAATTCTGTGTATATATGCACATTAGCGTTAAAATATTACTTTCCCCCCCTTTTTTCCTTTTTAATTTTCTTGGTCAAGGGGCTTGAATTCTGGGTCTGGGCGCTGTCCCTGGCTCTTCAGATCAAGGCTAGCATGTTACCACTTGAGCCACAGTGCTACTTCTGGTTTTCTGGTGGTTAATTTGAAGTAAGAGTGTCATGGATTTCCTGCCAGGGCTAGCTTTGAATTACTATCCTCAGATCTCAGCTCCTGAGTAGCTAGGATTTCAGGCATGAGCCACTGCCACCCACCTAAAAATGTTACTTATTTTAAGTTTTGTTTTTTAGTTGAGGGAGTAACATAAGCGTGTAGAAATTTAACTTTCAAGTTACCTCTCTAAGTAATTTCAGAGTTTCATTTTCATATTTATTGCAGTTATTAATAACAGAAACTCTCAAAGTAACAGAATAATCCTTCATTTTCTCCTTCCCATAGGTACTATTGGAAGAGAATGAGTGAGATCTTAGACAATATGTACTTGAAATTATAAAAAAAGTTATATTGATGATACATAAAGAGCCAGATAACACAACGTGCTTTGCATTTTCTAAAGAAAGGAATGTCATGAAAGTATATTTATTGGCAGGCTTTTCACCTGTAAAACAAAGAAAAAACAATTTCACAAAAAAGCTGAAGGGGATCAGCTGCCATGAAAGTGTGATTTAGCATTGGAGACTTTACGAAATGAACTGGTTCAGGTAAAGTAATACTTTGGAAAAGTTATCTGTTCACTAAATGTATTCATTATATTTTTTTTATTTTTATTTACCTGTCACTTAAAATATAAATGCATACATGTGTGTGGAATATATATATATATATATATATATATATATATATATATATATATATATATCAGCAGTATCTGTCCAGTGAACTGTATGTGGTTATGTATGTTTAGGTAATTTCATCATGTCAAGTCCATCAAAAAGATGGGCTTAGATAAACCTTAACCACCCTGCAACACCACTGCACATGCAAACTTAAGTGTTCACCATTGTAAGCTAAACCTGTGTTCTACCAAAGCTTTATATATATGGTGTTAATTTTTCATTTAGTCTTGACACAAAATGTGTGTGCTCCTAGAAATAAATGATGGCATTTATAACTACAATAATTTAGTGTAAATCTTTACAATGAACACATGCTCAGTATGAATTGTTCTTTCTTTCCTCGTCTTATTTTATCTTTAGGAAGTTGATTTGAGTTTTGATGTTGTTTTCTAGATAAGTATTCCACCACTGGAGTCACTCCACCACTCCTTTCTAGTTTAAGTTACTTTACGCATAGAGTAGCAATTTTTGCACCCAGCCCAAAAAGCAGGGATCATGATTGCATTCCAATATCCCTACCTAGTAGGTTGATATGGCTGATACTTTTTTTCCTAGACCTATTCAGATATGTGATCCTCTCAAATTCTACCACTTTAGTTAATTGTGTGAGCTCCTGTTCTCCCTACTGCTAGAAGATAGGACAGACATAAATGATTACAGGTAATTTGAGTGAATCATTGGCTAAATATAAGTGATTTGATATTAAAGTGTAGGGTAAGTTTGAAAGTATAATCACAGTAGTCAGATATTTTGCTAAGTAATTTTGTTTCACATTAACAACACATCTTAACCAGAATTAAGGACTTACTTTTGCTGTCTGTCTAGTTGTATGTCATTTGGTAAAATAAATTTCTTGTATTCCATGTGGGATAAAGAACTTTGAATGGTCTGATGTGCTGGTTCACATCTATAATCATGGTTAGCAATCAGGAATAAATAGATCAAAATTTGAACATAGCCTAACCAAAAACTTTAAGAAGTCCCAATCTCAATAAACTAGTGGATCATGTTGAATCATGCTGCCATTAATCTCAGCACCACAAGAAGCTAAGTCTCTGCCTTGTATCTGTTTCACTTGAGTAACTGGGACTCTTGGAGGCAGTCACCTCTATAGATGCAGAATCTGGGCTGAGATTTAGCAAGAGAAGGGAGGAGTCTGCTCCACCTTCCCAGGGTGAACCTCACAGAATGAAGTGAGCATGCTTGCTTTCCTCCTCCAAAGGGCTTGAGATGCCATGCTGCTGAGTGTTCATTATGTGATTCCAGTGACCTGTGGTAGAAGTAGAAAGAAACATAAAATAAATTTCACATATGCCAATTGAGCTGCTCTCCCAGCCTGTGAGTTCAACTCAGCAAGTGTTCATTATTTGAGAGTTGAGAATGCTGAGGTAGGGGAGATAGGGAGGGTGAGTGAAAGAGAGGAGAGATAGAGAGAGAAAGAGCTGGGCGCTGGTGGATCACACCTGTAATCCTAGCTACTCAGTACGCTGAGATCTGAAGATTGCAGTTCAAAGCCAGCCTGGGCAGGAAAGTCCGTGAAACCCTTATCTCCAATAAACCACTCAAAAACCAGAAGTGGCGCTGTGGCTCAAGCGGTAGAGTGCTCGACGTGAGCTCAAGAGCTGAGGGACATTGCCCAAGACCAGAGTTCAAACCCTACGACCAACCAATTAAACAAAATAGAGAGAGGGGAGGGAGAAAAGAATGGAAGGAAGGAAGGAAGGAAGGAAGGAAGGAAGGAAGAAAGAAAGAAAGAAAGAAAGAAAGAAAGAAAGAAAGAAAGAAAGAAAGAAAGAAAGAAAGAAGGACGGAAGGAAGGAAAGAAAGAAAGAAAGAAAGAAAGAAAGAAAGAAAGAAAGAAAGAAAGAAAGAAAGAAAGAAAGAAAGAAAGAAAGAAAGAAAGAACATGACTGAGAATGAATTGTTTGGAGTCAGGAGTCATATGTCAGAAGTACTACCTGTATTTGTTGTTAGGTCTGCCCCAGGTCATGCAGACCCTATGCAGCCACTTCTTGGCTAAGTTTCCCTTTATGTGTTGCCTAGTATCTGGCACACCTGGAGGCAGCCACCTCCCCATGCTGTTAAGTCACAACCTGGTCAGCCTCTGGTCCCACTTTCCTTCTGACCAGAGGTGAGTCCCAGAACTTGAAGTCACATCCAGATCCAGTGTGGCCAGAGTTTCCCACAAACAGCCACACCTCATCTGGTCCTTCACATAGATTCATCCTTGCCAGAGGTTGGATCGCCCCATTTTTTTTTTTACATGTATTTCCACCATGTATGGCATGGGCAGCAGTTCAGTAAATAAACTTCTTTACCTGACTGAAAACCCTGTGGTGTTCTCTTCATTGGCTACCTAATGAAACTCACCTACTTAATATACTTTACACTTCAGAGTTTCTAGTTATGAATCCATGGATATTTTTGTGACACATGTGTGATCAGTATCTACAAAACATATTTACTAACATCATTTAACAGTATAATTGTGCCTAGAATCTTTAATGGCAGCTTAATTAACGATAATGTCTATTTTGTTTGCTTTGCTTTGCTTTGTTTTTGCTTAAAGTAATAGAAGAGTTGGTGAGACAATCTCTGTGAAGACTCAGGGTCTGTGATGGAAGGGCAGAATGATGCTGGCTCCGGCCTCAGGATTATCTGAGGACTGTGTTTGTGTATGTGGAAAGCTCTTGGTATGCCGGCCTAGAGAGGGAACATGTTCTCTCTCCCTATCTCAAAGCTATCATGTCTCAAAGCTGAGGAAGTAGCTCTTCTGCTTACTTATGCATAGACGAACAGCTAGCCAAGCATTTTCCAGAGTAGGGGGAAATGGTTTGAGCTTGCTCTAAAATAGTTTAGATAAAAATATACAAAGACTTATCTCATAGTTTAAGCAAAATTGTATCTGTTGAAATTCTTTTTGTGAATGTCTCCTGAATAAATCTTGGCAAAGATAATACTTGCTTGTCTTTAAATACCCACTAACAATAAAGCACAGCATGCAGTGGCAAATGCTGTTTGCACTCTGCAACCCCTGTGTCCTGGTGATTTTGCGACCCTTACCCAGGGACCCCAATGCCTGAGACATTGACAACTGGCACACAAACTTGGACCCTGCAGTGTTGATTACAGGAAGGGATATTCAGGTAAGTACTTTTAATTACAGGGTGATGGAACAAGTTAAGTTTACTCCGTACTTACATATGCTAAAATATTTACTTGCTGCTTATGGTGTAACTATTTCTTCTTTTGACATAGAAATGTGTATTGATGTAGTTAGGGAATGGAATCCTTGGTTCCCCGTTGATGGGGCATTAGATGTTGATAATTGGAAATGAGTAAAATATTGTAGAAAGAGATGTTCGAGAAGGGGAAAGGATTCCTGTTACATTTTGGTCCATTTGGGCTATTTTACATACCCTTTTTAAAGCTTTAAATGAGAAAAGATTAATAGCGGACTTAAAGAAAGAGGCAGCGCCTTCTATTGTAGGTTTACTATTGGACTCGGAGGTTAAGGACGCAATAGATAAGGCTGCATCACAATTAGGAGAAAAAACAAGAGGTAAAGAAAGGTGAAAATGAACAAACTGAAAGCGTAAATAGAATGTCTGAGCAAATGGAATTGATTTTATCAAGATTACTACATATGGAGTTAGAAATTAGCAGAGTGAAAGGATAATCTGAGAAGGTGAAAGTAAAACAGCCTTCCTCTCCTCAGCTTGCGGAAGCAATTTTTACTGCATCACTCCTTCACAAAACAGAAGGCTCAGTGAGTTTGATGAAGAAATGCATATTTTTTCTTAACCTGCAATTTGACCACCTCCTATGAATGGTATAGCTCAACCAACCAGATATGAGGGTGTTGCTGTCGATGATATTGGTAAACTTAACAATCAGTGACTTATGGTCCTCAGTATCATTATGTTAAGGAATTACTTAATGGGCTTGCCCGATAATTTTGCTTCCGAGGATTGGAAGACGCTTTATAGAGCCTTGCTTAAGGAACCTGAATACCTACAATGGCAAATATAGTTTACTGACTTATATACAGAAAGGACTAGACAAAATGCACAGAGCAATAATCCACGCCTGCAGATCATAACCTGTCCTATGTTGAGTGGAACAGAACCATATGCAGATGCTCATATGCAAGTGAACTCTCCTGAAGAGATCAATGAGCAGTTATGAGACATAGGTATTGAGGTATGGGGGAGGATTCGGCTGGTAGGAGAGCATTATGGCTCCTGGACTAAAGTAATTCAAAAACCTAATAAACCCTATGTTGAATTTTTATCACGATTGACACTGACCTTGGAACATACTGTTGTGGGAGAGGCTGCACTGTAACAACTACTAGGCATGTTGGCTTATGAGAATGCTAATGAGGACTGTAAACGAGCCCTATTGCCTATTAAAGAATCTGGGGATGTAAATACATATTTAAGGGCATGTAAAGACATTACATCCGAATCCCGGCGTTTGCAGTTGTTTGCTGAAATTATGCCCACTACCTGGAATGCTTTACAAACCATCTAATCTAAAATGTTTTGGATGTGGTCAAATGGGACATATAAAGAAGAACTGTAAAAAGGCTACTGATGTTAACAAGAGAGGACCAGGAATTTGCCCTAAATATAAAAAGGAAAGCACTGGGCAAGAGTGTGTAGATAAAAAATAGACAATAAAGGAATTCCTATAAAAATGCTTACGCTATGCAGGGAAACTCTCCATCTGGCCAGCCCTGGGACCCAGGATTAATAACCGAGGGTAGCCAACCTTTTTCTTCCTCGTCCCTGCCACAGCCCACAGCACCGCAATGGACATGCCAATTCATTCATCTATTGAGAGGCATATTGGTTTAAAACATGCTTGCATGTAAGTATCAATTACGGTCATTCAAAAATGACAGATGTCACCTCCCCAGACATACTAAAATCATGATTTCTAAGTAGGATAGGATTTTATGGTGGTACAAGTGTTGAGATATATGGATGAGTCTAATGTGTATCTTGCACTGAATTAGGCAGGTAGATATCCAATATCATATGGGATAAAAAAAAATGGTACTAAGAAGATATTCCCTTGAGAAAGATATAGGAGGCTGAGAGAAGTATGGAGAAATTCAGATAATTTTGAAGGATTTAGAAATGCATGCTCAAGTATGTCTCTTTAAGTGGAAGGACAAAAGAAGGGGAAGAGAAGAAAATAACTGAAAGCAGATCATTGTCCCAACGTAGAGTATATAAAAAAAACATAGCCTATAACTTCCAAGTTAGAGACCAATATAATTCGTTCCACTTAATTTAGATACATGCAAAATATTTACTTTGCTTTTTCCCACTTTAATGCTACAAAATAATTGAAAACAAATGAAACGTTATGTGATTGTCGTTACTTCAACCTGAACACTAATTGTGATGAGCCCTCTTTTTCTCAGTATGCTCTTGGAAAATACTCCCTAAATTGATGATGTTGTGACTGATTAGAGAGTCAGTGTAACAGGTTTCTACTTGTATGATAATCCCAGAATAGTTTAATGCAGTTTTTTCTCAAGGTATACAAGTATATTGTCGGACGTTGTACTTTGAACACACCCTCACACCTGAGCACATTATTTGAAATTGTACATCAGCATTTACTTGGCACATTCTATTTTGTGCCTTTGTTTTTTTTGCATGTTCCTTTTGATTGCTCTCTTTCCATTTCATCTGTACAAACTGCTAAGAACATTGTTCAGCTACCACTTCTTGTTTGCAAACACCCAGTCTATTTATGAAGGTACTTTGTCCATGTTAACCAATAGGGTAGTACTCACTCTCTGAGGATAAAAGTTCCACAGTGTAACTCTATGCCAACATTAGAAGATGTAGAATTTAAGGCATTTTGAGACAAACAGTGATATTTGAATTGAAAGGCTTCTTAGAGACATTTTCTTGGAGCTCATTATTATTCTAAGGTCAGAATAAAAGCATTTGTTCCCAACATTTAAAATAAAAAGGATCTATTGAATTAATGGATCTGAATTTTATGGCTTCACATTCATATGTCAAAATTTTATCAATATGAATCACATCCCTACCAGTTCACCAAAACACTGTTCTTATTGAACTTGTCTATGTCCTTTAAGTTTTCAGATCCAAATAGCATATTTCCTTCAATGTCTCTGTAACAGTTTTGACCTTTTCTTCCTGCAAATTCTTTCTTTTCTTTTCTTCTGTAAATCTGTTTCTATAACTTTTTTGTTTCCTTATCTCTTTCTTCCAATCTTGTCCACACTGGTGCTCACATTGCTACACTTATATCATAACTTTTCTTTTCTTCTTCCCTTTAATAATGCCCCCAATTTTATCATTCTTTTTCATATTCATGGTCATGGATATTTTGATGATATCTAAACAGATCGATCTTTGTATCTGTTTAATATAAACGTTAGAACTATCAGAGAGTTTTTTCCCCTAAATCGATCATTTTCACCTGTAATCCTTATCACCAAGAACATGACTAACACATTTGCCTGGCCATAGATGTAGAAACCTTTAGATTTCTTGTTACCCTTCTTCTCCCAACCATTATATAAGATGAACGATCAAGGTTTTCTCAGTTTCTGTTACTAATTTGATTTATTTTTTTGTTTTTGTTTTTGTTGGTCATGGGGCTGGAACTCTGGGCCTGTGTGCTGTCCCTGTGCTCTTCAGCTCAACGCAAGCACTCTACCTCTTGAGCTACAGCACCACTTTCGGGTTTTCTAGTGGTTTTCTTTTTACTTTCCTAGCGAGTCCATTAAACTTCCCTCTTGAATTTGGTTGTCATGAATACCCAACTTCTATGTTAATGAGGACAAACTCTAATGTAAAACTTTGTCTACAAAAACCAATCCAAGAAGCTGTGATCACAAATATTTCACTATACTTTTTTCTTTTCTTCTTTTTAACCTTGAAAGTCTTCTTGTGTCTCAATTGCCAACAAAAATAAGTGTTCCACCACTTTTGGGTTCAATCGTTTCTAACCTCAAAGATATATTTTGGTAACAAGATGCTTAGAGGAAACCAAAGTATACTCCACTTTTTATCTTTTCTCTTAAGTCTCTCCTTAGATATAATATCAGGAAAAGTGCAGTTATTCTTTGCAAAATTATTTCAATTGATTATTTTTCTCTTGCTCTTGCATTTGTTCAACAAGATGTATCAAGGAAAATAGAGTTAAATCATCCATAACTAGGATGACAGTGTCTGTTACAAAGGACAATGCTTCTATGTCCTTCTTCTATGTCCTCCTCTTAGCTCTTTCCTGATTTCCAATGAATCACAGCTTCTTGGCTTCAAGTTTAGTGAAGCTGAAGGACTACACAGCCTCCCCCATTGCTCCATCTTCATTGTTTCTCATTTAGAACTCTTTTAAGTTGCCTCATTAGGATGTGTAATTTATTTTCATGTATTCATTCAATCTGTTCTTCATCGTAGTGAGGCAAATAGGCTCTGTAAAATCACTTTAGGTAGCTAAAATATTAAGAGAATCTATATCAAAAAGTTTTGGCCTCTCTCCACTGTTGAAGCCAATATGCTTAGCTAGGGTCCTAAAAAGAGTTTTCTTACATTTTTCATTTCCTCAATTCTTTTCTGATCCCAAAATTTTTTGGCTTATGTAATAAGAGAAGTGTTCACGATCTCATCTTAATAAGGATATTATTTTTTGTGAGCCACATAGAAATGTGAAATCATTGGTTTGAATTATCCTATCAGATTTTTTTTCTGTGTTTCAGTGCTTCATGTGCAAAGACATTGTGGAAAGAATTACAAACAGAAAAATGTAAACCCAATACATTCTTTCATTGTTCAGGACACTTTCTCTCTAAATATTTTGACTCAAAATATATTTTTCAGAGAATTACAGTTTGGTAAAGGTCAATTCACAAATTTTGATGTCTTTTTTTTAAAGAACTTTGAATTTAAATTCCACTACAATCTTGTTTCACGAACTGAAAATATATTTCCTGGGTAAGGGCATTTTCAAGGGAACCTACAGGATTTCCAGCAAGTTTTCTGAGGTTTATTGGTTTGTTTGTTTGTTTGTTTAATGAGCCATCTTCACCCACATTGATCTCTCTCCACTAAGTCTCCATGGATTTCTTTGCATGAAAGCCTCTTTTCCCAGGCAATTTTAAATTTTCTTAATAGGCTAAGTTGTTAAAAATGTTGAAGAATTGAAATTTACCTGTCATAATTGTAAAACTCTTGAAATTCCTTTATCAGAATCGTGAATTCACCAATCCTAATTCCACCTTTAACATCAGAAACAGTTAATGTTGTTTTCATGATATAGTGTCCATGCAACAATTCTTTTCCAGTAGCTTTGTTATGCATATATATTACAATATAAGCTGAAGCAGAGCAAAATGAACTCCAAGATATGAAAACAGAGGCTTTTTTTCTTTTTGCGGTTGCTGTTTTTAAGGTAGTATATGATTTCTATTTTGTTTTGGGTTTTCTCTCTATGGTTTATCCCCCTTATTTTGGTACCCTGTATTTTGTGTATACATTTACCTTAATTAGGGAATGGAAGAGGAAAAACAAAATGGTGAGAAAAAAGACAAAGGGCAAACCAATGGAATAGCAATGCTCACAAGACAATATATGGGAAATGTACATATCAACTTGTGAGAAGTATTGAGGAGAAGGAAAACTGTGAGAAAAATGAGGGAGGAGGTAACAAGTATGAAAAGTTATGTATTAAGTACTTTTCAGTTCCTGACGGGATCATTGCAAGATAATGTTAAAGCATGCATAGATGCCTCACCAGCAGTCATTCAAGGAATGGCATATGCTGCAGCAATGAAAGGAGAACCATTCAGTGCTTATGAACAAAAATTACATAAGACACGACCTCAGGCCAGAAATGGGGTCTGTTTCTCATGTGGCCAGTCAGAACACATGAGTAAAGATTTTCAACAAAAGCAAAATAAACCTAGTAACAATAAAAAGGGTAAAGCGCCTGGACCTTGTTCACGATGAAAGAAAGGCAATCATTGGAAAAATGAGTGTATATCAAAATATCATAAGGATAGAATTCTCCTAACAGCAGAAGAAAAGGAGACAAAAAACAAGAAGAGGCGTGCTCCCTCCGCCCCTTAAACGAAAGAGGGGAAACACCTACTGTTAAATAAAAATCCCCTAAGGGATCAGTTCCATTAAATCCCTTGTCTCCTCCATTTACAGTATGGGATTTGCCAAGAGCTACTCCAGGAAATGCAGGGTTTGATCTGGCAGCAAAAAGAGATTACATCATCTCTATCATGCATGCTGTTCAGCTAATAGAAACTCAGGTTTATGGTTCTGTAATTGAAGGAACTGTGGGCTTGATAATTGGTAGAAGCTCAAATTATAACAAAACTTTGAGGTATTACCCGGAGTAGTTGATGCAGATTACCAAGGGAAAATTAACGTAATGGTAAGGTCTTTAAAAAGTATGCAAATACTTATGGATCAAAGATTAGCTCAAATCTTAATTTTAAATTATGTCCATCTTCCAAATCAAATCCTAAAACAAGATCGAGGTACAGGAGGTTTCAGTTCCACAGAAACTGTGGCCTGGGTACAATCTATTTCTAAGGATTGACCCATGAAAACTATAAAAGTGGATAGAAAGCCTATTAAAGGTCTCTTGGACACAGGGGCAGACCCACCATGTATTTTAGGAAAAGACTGGCCCTCATCCTGGCCAATTATGAAGACAGAATCTACATTAATAGGATTGGGTATGGCTAACAATGTTGCTCAAGTTCAAAAATTTTAAAGTGGGAGTGTGAAAATAGATTTGGAAACTTTCAACCTTATATTATATCTTCTTTGCATTACATTATGGGGCAGAGACCTTTTGCAAAACATTGAACTAAAATTCGTTACTGCAAATTCCGTTACTGTACAAAATTTTTCGTAGCGGCCGCTGATGAGAAGTTTGCTGATGCAATATCATGGAAAAATGATCAGTCTGTGTGGGTTGATCAGTGGTCCCTAACTCAAGAGAAGATACAGGCTGTAGGACAATTGGTAAATGAGCAAATACAGTAAGAATATTTAGAGGAATCCAATAGCCCTTGGAATACTCCAATTTTTGTAATTAAAAAGAAATCTTGGTAATGGAGGTTGTTACAAGACCTCAGAGCCATTAATAACACCATGTGTGACATGGGGGCTCTTCAGCCAAGACTTCCATTTCCTGTGGCTGTTCCTAAAGGACATTATATAATAATCATTTATATTCAGGATTTTTTAAACAATAAAATTGGATCCTAATGATTTTCAAAGATTTGCATTTCATGTGCCCTCATGTAATTTGAAAAGGCCCTGGCAGAGATATCAGTGGAAGGTCTTGCCACAAGGCATGAAAAATTCTCCTACATTGTGTCAAAAATTTATGGATAAAGCTTTACAAAAAACTAGGGAAGAGTTTTCTAATGCTTATATTATTCATTATATGGATGATATTTTAATAGCTGCTGAAAGTAAACATGTAACAGAACAAATTTTAACAATTAACCATTGAGCAATTGACCAACTTTGGTTTGCTTATTTTCCAGATAAAATTCAACATAATAAACCTTTAAACTATTTAGGAAAAATAATACATCATGTCACAAAAATGAGTATTAGGCTAGATAAATTAAAAACATTGAATGATTTTCAAAAATTACTAGGAAACATAATTTGGGTTAGACCCTACTTGAAAATTACCACAGGAGAATTACACCCATTGTTTGAAGCCTTAAAAGGGGATTCTAATCCTAAATCTAAGAGACAATTCACTCCAATAATGTTAGAAAAATTTCATTGGTGGAAGAAAAGTTACAAGCAAAAGTGGTCCAATTGGACTATAATAAAGACTTGGATATTATAACATTAAAGACATCTTATACAAGATGTTTATGGCAAGGTGGAGTCCTGGAATGGCTTCACTTGCATCACAGTCAGACAAGAATGATAGCTTCTTAGGTATATTTGTGCAGCCAACTCATTGTCAAGGCAAGGAGTAGGTCCTGAGGGTTACTTGAGAAAGAAATGTATAATATAATTATAACTGAAAATAAAAAACAATTAAAATATTATTTCAGAATGATGAGAATTGGAAATTAGCATTATTAAATTATACAGGACAAATAAAATTTCATGTTCCTCAACATCCTTCATTAAAATTTGTGTAAGAGGTAAAAACCATTTTTCCATTAGTGGTAACAACACTTTTTGAAGGAGCTCTAACAGTTTTTACTGGTGGGTTCTCAAATGGGACTTCGGTGGTATACATTCCAGACCACTTCCCTATTATTAAAAGGGATCTGACATTTCAGAGCAACAGGCGGAAATTATTGCTGTAATTTAAGCTTTAACCATATTTCCCCAGCAGCATAACATTTACAGAGACTCTGAGCATGTGGTTAACTTATTTCCTGCCATAGAGACAGCTCTTTTATCAGGACAATCAAAAATTATATACTTGTTACAACAGTTACAAAAATTAATTCAACTTAGAAAAGAAAAAATTATTGAACACATAAGAGACATACAAATTTACCGGGTCCTCTTTCATTTGGAAATATGATGGCTGACTTATTAACTAGAGAAACCATCATGCTTTATTTGTAATTAATCACCTTAATACTAATCAACAAAATCTTACACTTATGCATAAACATTGGAGTGAAATTGGATTTAAAGTTCAGCCAAAAGTTAAAAGGATAGATTTGTTCAGAGGCACCTGGAAAGGGCCTGATGTATTAATCACCTCGGGAAGAGGGTATACATGTGTGTTTCCACAGGAGCCGAGTCACCCATGTGGAATCGCAACCGACTTGTGTGCCCTACAAAAATAAGAGAAACCCAGGAAAAAAACAAAACAGAAGATGGAAATGAAGAAAGCGATGCCAAAGCTCAAAAGTCTTCACCTTTCTCCTCAACAGGCGAAGACAACAAAAGAAGCCCAACCACCAACCTGGGAATAAATTAAGAGGCTCACCCATTCTGCAGAGGAGATTGTTGTTTCTACAGCAAAGACTATCACTGTTGAAAATACGTTTTTTGCTATGCTTGCCATTATTGCTGTGCAGGCAGTGTCTGTTTCAGGAGAACAATACTGGGCATATGTTCCTAATCCTCCTCTTCTACATCCTGTGGGATGGGGTGGGGGGATGAGGATATAATACAAGTAATGACAAATAATAGTGACCTGCTAGGGGGTTTGGAGGACTATTCTAATTCTCATATGACTTCTCAAACAATTAATTATGAAGGAATGACAGATACCACTCCAATTTGCATAACGCAATCAGGAGAAAATCTCCACGGGTGTTTGCCTATAAACTATAGAACTTTTTTGACTGATACCCTTGATCAATCCAATGATAAAAAGTTCAAAAAAAGATTGATGTGGGAAATTGGCATGATGACATTAGGCTTTCATACTTATAACGAATCCTTTTTCATTCCCAAGAGGAATATACATTTAGGTAACTGCCTACAAAAATGTCATGACAAAGATCAGTTTGGGGATGTATTAATTACCTCACCGAAATGGTGAGAATGTGGATTTCAAAAGGCCTCTGTTTACAACCTTTTGGGTCAACAGATAGTATTTTTGATTTTTCCATTGCTAACCCCGATTATGATTATGCCGCCTACTTAAAACATAATTCAGGAAAGTTTAATGGCTATGCTCCTGATAGGCACGGGGAACCCCTGAAAAGATGGCTCACTCCAGCGTGGGTGGCTTCCGTTTTGGTGAGTCACTCTCCCTTTCACAATAAAATGGGCATTCATCTGTATTTGTTTAGACTTTTTGCAGCAACAAACATGATTTTACTGAAAAAGCCCAAAGAAACTAAGAGTACTGCAATTGGGGTAAGAGCATGTGTAGATTATCCTATGGGAATTTTATCTAGAAAACTAGATAATTTAATCACTATTAATCAAGGAAAATCTTATTATATTAGCTGTAAGGATTATATTTTTACTAATTGTCTTACTTCTTCTCTGGATAAAACATATTCTGTAATTTTTATTTTAAAAAGACCTTCGTATGTAATGCTACATGTAGATCTATAAAATGACCCTTGGTTTAAAAATTCTGCTTTACAAATGCTGAAAATTCTGGATATTGTGTTGCAGCCAAAACACTTTGTTGTGGCCTTGATTTTAGGAATAAGTGCTTTATTAACAATAATTAGCTCTTTAGCTATTTCTACAGCAGCCTTAGTAAATGAAGTAAACACTGCTCATTTTGTTACTGATTTAAACAAATACGTTTCATTAGCCCTAGCAGAACAAGAAATTATAGATAAAAAGTTAGAAATGAAAATAAATGCTCTGGAAGAAGTGGTTCTGGCTATAGGTCAGGAAGTTAAAAATTTAAAAACAAAACTCTCAGTTAAATGTCATGCTAGTTTGAAATATATCTGTGTTACTGTTCTAAAATATAACTTTTCTTTTAATTCGAATGCCACCAAAAATCATTTGTTAGGAGTCTGGAGAGATAAAGATATCTCTCATGTTATGGAGGCTTTACAGGATAAAATTACAGCAGTTAGTAAAGCTCATTTAGATGTAAAATACTTACAATCTTTGGCAGCATTTTTTAAGCATAACGTGGAGTCCCTCAATCCTCTGGATTGGATTAATGTAATAATTATAATTACCATTGTCAGATCAATTCTCCCAATTCTTATTCTTATATTTCCAGTCATTTTCCGGATGATCTTTAGATTTATCTCTTCTGTGCACCAAGACATTCATGAGCTTCAATTAAAAAATAAAAAAGGAAGAAATGCCATGACACCTCCTGCTGAATCTGTGTGAGAGATCACGCCAGACAAAGCATAAGCTTCATGGAAGCATGCTTGTAGGAAGGGGGTATTGGTTCAAGGCTTCCTATATACTTGGCTGCACCTTTATTGCCTCTATCTTTATTCTAACTATATTCTTCTTGGCTGTACATTTGCTTCCTTTATTCTCGTTTTGGCTATTTTTCTATTGATCCACGAACAGAGCATGTGAAGCCACATACCCTCGTGCCTATCCTTGCTCTTCTCTGCTCTCTCTCTCTACTTCCACTCCTCTTGCAGGCCGCCTCACATCCTCTGCTCATGTACACCTGCCCCTGGGAGACCCTGGCCACTGCTGACTCCACAGTGAGGCCCCCGGACCCTGCCTCCTCCTCCCCTCTGCCCAGTCCCCTCTTTGCCTTGGCTCCGCCCCCTACCCTTGCCCAAAAGATCAGCCCTGACTGGGCCCTAAGGCTTCCAGACCATGGGAATTATAGCCTCACCTCAGCTCTGCACTCCCCGCCAACCCTAGCACTTGCTCAGGGGATCGAATCTCCCCTCAGCCCCACCACTAGAGGAGTCTCTCCTCCAAGCCTCTCCACTCCACATATCAAGAACGTGCACAGTGACGCAGTTAGATAGAGAGACAGAGAGAGACTGAGAGACTGAGAGACTGAGAGAGATTGTTGGGGAAAACTACCTCTCAAGGACTCAGAACATAGCACACTTTGGGATGATTCAGCACACAGCATACTTCAAAAAACAGCACAAAGCACACTAAGTAAAAGACTCAGCACAATGTGTCCTTTGAAGGACTTAGCATATAGTAGCCTTTGGGATGACTCAGCACACAGCACCCTTTGAAGGAGGGAGTCCATAGCACGCTGTGTATAGGACTCAGTGCATGGCATGCTTTGAAAAACTCAGCACGTAGCACTCTTTCCCAGGACTCAGCATATAGCACCCTGTGTTAAGACTTTTTAAATACTTATACTTCAACAGAAAAGCAACATGTTTAACAACTGTTACAAATAAAGTAATAAATCAGAATATATTACTATACTAATCATTGAATGGATTTTTAGTGGCAGTCAAATATGTAAGATGTGAGGTAATATGCCATTCGTTTGCACTTAATAAGTGAGAAAGAATTTTCTAGGTCTTTTAAAATATATCATAAGTTTAATGAAGAAACTATTCTGTCATGTCATATGATAATCAGATAAAGATGATATTAGAGCAAAGTACAGATTGTACTAAGTTTTGGGATGTTAATGTATGTACTTATTTTGGTTTTGGAAAATTGTGAGGATTTCAAATTGGGGTATTGTTCTTGCTAGGCTGGCATTATGTCCGTGGTTAATTTTAGGATAAGGGTTCCCTTTCCACAAGAACATGCACCTGATCTGTCCTTTTAAGTTTCCCATCATCAATTGCATCAGAATTGCACACCAACTTGTCTAGCTTCCTGGATCCTGCAGTCCTTCCAATCTTAGTCTCTAGATAGTGCAGGATGGTGGAAATGATCTAATGCACCCAGCTATAGATTGAGAAGGAACTCCCCTAAAATTTGGCCTGGTTTCTGTTCTCAAGCCTCCTAAGTAGTTAAGAGTACAGATTGGAGCCCCTGGTGCCAAACAGTAAAAGTATTTTTAAAGCAATTAGACATTTATATGACAGGTTTGTGATTAACTCAGGAAAAGAATAAAAGAGCAATGAAGCATAGAGGACAAACAGAATTTTAGCTAGCTACTCAGAGGGTGAATCAGCTTAGCTAGCTACTCTGGAGGCCGAGATCTGAAAACCACTTTTCAAAGCCAGTACAATCATGAAAAAACTTGTGATTATCTCCAAAAACCCAGAAGTGCAGCAGTGTCTCAAGTGGTAGACCACTACCTTGGGCACAGATGCTTAGAGCAGGAATGATGAATGCATGCATGAGCACAAGCACATGCACGTGTGTGTACAGGCACGTGTGTGCACACACACACACACATAAATGAGTATTTCAATGCAGAGTTCTTTATTTTTTTTTACCTTGCTGTACTTTATTTCCCTGTATTAGTTCACAAATTAACAAAATCAGCTAAGCACCTATTTACATACAACTCATCATGTTTCTCTAAAGTCTACTCTCTATTTGGCACCCTGCTCTTATTTGACCCAAAAGTAAATTATTTAAGAGATCAATTCATCTCCCTCATCTCTGTAATGTTAGATGATTGTTTAAGTTCTTCCTAGCAATATAATTTTGTGAAATCCTACATCAAGCAGCATATTTCTTTCATGAAATGGGAACCTCTGGAAAAAAATAAACTATAGGTTTTACTCCTCCTGGCAAGCATCTGGAAATTTATCTTCATATAATCCATGATATGTCTGTGTATGCCAAAAACGGCTGTGAAAATAAAAAGATCCTTCTAAGCACATAGAATTCGTATACCATTAATAGGTATGAAGGTTTCTTTTTATTATTCTGAAAATACCATACAGAAGAGTTTCAATTACATGGGCAAGATAATGAGTACATTTCTTATCAAGCATTGTTGCCTCCTCTTTTGTTTCCACTTCCTATCACTTTCCAATTCATCCCTCCTGCCCCTCCCCCCATTATGCCCCGCCTTGAGAAAATTTTAAAGTTCATTTTTCGACAAAACATCTTGTACATCTCATTGGTACAATGGGTCCAACTCTATCCTTTTTTAAAAGATTTGTTTTTTCCCTTCCCCTCCACAAACTATACCAACATAAAATACAATGAAAACAGGAGCTATATTGTGGGTAAGGGACATACAAAACAACAAAAATTCACATTGTAAATATGTTAGAAACAATCGCACGAAAGAAAAAATATTTGAATGCTTATCTTGGGGTACATTTCACCTAACATCAACGAATCTTACCTTTTCTGCTTGTCTCAGACATATCCTATTTATTACCAATAAGGGAAACCATGGGGCCTATGTGTACTTGGGCCTGGCTTACTTCACTTAATATAATTTTTTCCAAGACTTTCATTTTCCTAACAATGGGGCAATGTCATTATTTCTGATGGAGGCAAAAAATTCCATTGTGTATATATACCACAATTTATTGATCCATTCATCTACTGAGGGGCATGTGGGTTGGTTCCAAGCTTAGCTATGGTAAATAATGTTGCCATAAACATAGTTGTGCTGGGAGCTTTAGTGTGGTCTTCTTTGTGATCATTTGTGTAAATGCCCAAAAATGTGATTCCTGGGTCATAGGGGAGCTCCATATGAAGTCTTTTGAGTAACCTCCATACCCCTTTCCAAAGTGGTTGAACAAGTTTACACTACCACCAACAATGCAGTAGGGTTTCCCTATCCACATCTCCTTCTGCATCTGTTGTTGTTAGAGTTCTTGATTCTAGCCATTCTAACTGGGGTGAGGTGGTATCTCAATGTTGTTTTGATTTGCATTTTTTATAGCTAGGGAGGTGGAGCATTTCTTCATGTGTCTATTGGCCATCTTTCCTTCCTCTTCAGAGTAGTTTCTCTTTAAGCCTTTAGCCCACTTATTTATTGGGCTGTTGATTCTTTTAGGATTTGTTTTTGGGGGATTTAAGTTTTTGGAGTTCCAGATATATTTTAGATATGAGACCCTTGTCCATTGTATGGCTAGTGAACATCTTCTCCCAATTTGTGGACTTTCTATGGATCTTGCTAGCTATGTCCTTTGCCATATAGAAGTGCTGCAATTTCATGCAGTTCCATTTGTCAACCTTTCTATGATTTGTTGTGTTTCTGGGAATCTATTAAGCAATTTTCGGCCTGTACCAAGGAGATCTAGGGTGTCTCCTATTCCATCCTGTAATGTTTTCAGAGTGTCCTCATATTGTGAGGTCTTTGATCCATTTGGAGTTGATTCTGCTACAGGGTGATATATAAGGATCTAGATTTATTTTTCTACAAGTAGTTAACCAATTTTGAGAGCACCATTTACTGAAGAGGCTGTCTTTCTTCCATTCTATTTTTTTCAGCTCCCTTATCAAAGATTAGATGGCTGTAGGTCTTTAGGTTCATTTCAATTCTATTCCATTTGTCCTGAGGTCTGTTCTTGTGCCAGTACCAAGCTGTTTTGCTTACTATGGCTTTGTAGAAGAGTTTGAAATTTGGTACTGATTTTCCTCCAACACTGTTTTTTCTGTTAAGGATCGATTTTGCTATTCAGGGTCTTTTATTGTTCCATATGAATTTTTGGATTGCCTTTCCTATGTCCTTGAAGAATGAGGTTGGAATATTGATAGGTATCACATTCAATTTGTAGATAGAATTGTGAAGTATTGCCATTATCACGATTTGATGTTTCCAATCTAGGAACATGGGAGTTTTTCTACTTTCTAAGTTTGTTTTGATTTCCTTTTACAGGTATTTAAAGTTTTCATCATAGAGGTCCTACACTCCTTTGATTAAGTTAATTCGTAGGTATTTTATTTTTTGTGGGGCTATTACGAATAGAGTTGCTTTCCTAATTTCAGCCACAATTTTCTCATTGTTGGCATACAGAAAAGCCATTGATTTTTGAGGGTTAATTTCATACCCTTCTAGTTTGCCCAAGTTTTGAGTAACCTTGAGTAACTTGGGAGCGGGGTCTTTAAATACAAGATCATGTCATCTGCAAAGAGGGAAAGTTATACTTCTTTTTTCCCTATTGGGTTCCTCTTTATGTTTGCATTGTAGAGCAGTAGAGAGTGTGGGCCTCCTTGTCTCGTTCCAGAGTTTAGAGGGAATAGCTTTAGATTTTCACCATTGAGTATAATGCTTTCTGTAGTTTTGTCATACACAACCTTTATTGTATTGAGGACTGTTCCATAGATTCCTAATTTTTCCAGGACCTTCACCATAAAGGGGTGTTGGATCTTGTCAAAGGCTTTTTCTGCAACTATTGAGATAACCATGTGGTTCTTATCCTTGCTTTTGTTGATGTGATGAATTATGTTAATTGATTTGTGCATATTGAAGCAGCTTTGCATCCCTGAAATGAATCCTGTTTGCTCATGGTGTATGATTTTTTGGATGAATTGTTGAAGTTGATTAGCCAAAATTTTGGTGAGAGGCTTTGCATCAATATTCATCAAAGAAATGGGTTTATAGTGCTCTTTCTTTGATGAGGGTTTGGGGATGAGGGTTATGATGGATTCATAGAAAGAGTTCGGTAGTGAACTTTCTCTTTCAATTTCATTGAAGAGTTGGAGGAGTATTGGTGTGAGCTCTGCTTTGAAGGCCTTGTAGAATTCTGCTGTATAACCATCTATTCCTGGGTTTTTCTTAGATGGGAGTTCTCTTATTGCTCTTTCTATTTCAATGCTTGATATGGGCCTGTTAAGATGGTTTAACTCATCTTAGTTTCTGCATGTCAATATTTCCTAGGAAAATGTCCATTTCTGCCAAGTTCTCAAACATATTAGCATAAAGTTTTGAACAGTATTCTTTATAATGTTCTGAATCTTGGTTGTTTTTGTAGTGATGTTTCCATTCTCATCTCTGAGTTTATTAATTTGGGTGTGTTCTCTTCTTTTTCGTTTTTAAGGGTCTGTCAATTTTGTTAATTTTTTTGAAGAACCTTCTCATTTTGTTGATTCTTCATATGGTTTTTTTTTGGATTCTAATTCATTTAATTCTGATTGAATTTTAATTCTTTCTTTCCATCAACTCAATTGGGGTTTATCATGATTCACTTTTTCAAGGAGTGTCAGATCTCATTAAATTGTTGGTTCCAGGTCTCTCCAATTTGTTAATATAGGAACTCAGAGCTATAAACTTGCCTCTGAATCGTGCCTTTTCTGTGTCCCAGAGGAGCAGAAAATATCTGTGCTAGTTTTTGTTGAATAATATGAACATTTGAACTTCGATTCTAAGCTCTTCCTTGACCCACTGGTGTTTGAACAGTGTGTTTTTCAGCCTCCATCTTTTATTGGACTTTCTTTGTGGCTTTTTGTGTTGAGTTCTAATTTTAATCCCTTTTGGTTTGATAGAATGCAAGATATGAATCCAATGTTTCTGAATTTTGACAAGTTTGATTCGGAAAATGATCCATGTGCTGCTGAGTAAAAAGTGTACTCTGATGCTGCTGGATGAATATTTGCTAGATGTCTGCTAAATCAGTTGATGTATGCACTTGTTTAGATCTGCGGTTTCTCTGCTGAGTTTTTGCCGAGTTGATCTATTTAGAGGGGATAGTGGTTTGTTAAAGTCCCCAAAAATTAACGTCGTTGGATCTATGTGAGATTTAAAGTAGTATTTCTTGGATAAATTTGGGTGCACTACTGTTTGGCAAATATTTAGAATTTAATATCCTCCTGAAAGAGATATCCCTTAATTAGTATGTAGTAACCTTCTTTATCTCTTCTCAATAATGTTAATTTGAAGTCTATTTTATTTGATATTAGGATTGCAACTCCTGCCTGTTTTGGGGGGCCGTTTGCTTGGTAGATTTTTTTCCAGCCTTTCACTTTCAAAATGTGTTTGATTTTTATGGGCAAGTTGTGATTCCTGAAGGTAGAAGATAGAAGAATCTTGCATTTTAAACCAACTAGACAGTCTATATCACTTAATTGGAGAGTTACATCCCCTAATATTGAGAGAGAGGACTGAGAGGTATTTGGGTGCTCCTGCCATTTTATCCACCTTCTTGGGTGCTGCGCCTACTGGATTCTTTCTATGGTTCTTGGATTCTGTTTGTATGTGGTTTCTTGGCCTTTATTGTGGTCTTGTTGGTTTTCTATGTTTAGGACATCTTTAAGTATCTTTTGTAGAGCTGATTTGGTGGAGATATATTGTTTGTTTTTCTTTGCTATGGAACATTTTTATTAGACCTTCAATTACGAAGGAGAGTTAAGCTGGGTACACTATTCTTGGTTGATAGTTGTTTGTCTTTAGAGCATGGCATACACCATTCCAGGCTCTTCTTGCTTTAATTGTCTCTTTTGAGAAATCTGAGGTGATTGTAATTGCTTTTCCTTTATAGGTGACTGATCTTTTCTCCTTGACAGCTTTAAGGATCTTTTCCTTGGTCTGAATTGATCCTGTGTGGCTTAAAATTGTCTGGTCTATTTAGAGTTTTAAAAGCTTCTTGTATCTGAATATGCCTATCTTTTTGCGTGTTGGGAAGTTCTCTGCTGGGCTCCTGTTGAACAAATTTTCTAGACCATTGCCTTCTGTCTCTATGTGCTCCTCTACACTCATTTCCCTCAGATAAGGCCTTCTGATGTTGTCTTCCAAGTGTTGAATAGATCTATCATATTTCTTGAATTTGTCTTGGATAGTTGTATGTTCTTTCTCTATAATAACTAGGCTATCTTCAATGCCGGGGATTCAATCTTCTGCATATTCTAACCTAATGTCAAGACTTTCTACTTTATTTTTCATTTTTTTCCTTTTAATTGGTCGGCTGTTATGGCTTCAAATTCTTTGTTGGAGCTTTGTTTTAGATCTTGTATGAAATACTTTACTTCCTTAATTTGGTGTTCAGTGTTTGTTCTCAAATCACTTAGTTGATTGGTTATGGTTTCCTTGGACTCCCATTCCTTCTGTTGGGCTCCATTCAACATTCCCTTTGTGGTCTCCCTGACTCCTTTCAGGTGTCTGTTTATGGATTCCTTGAATGGCTCTATTGATCTTTGTCAATGCTCATCCAGCTCTTGCAATTCTTGTATTACTATTTGATTAGATTTCTCACGTTCATGTAACTTCTGTAGTTCTCTTTGATTGATCTCAGCCTGCTCACACAATTCCTTTCTTTCTCTTTGAGTATTCTCAACCTGCTCACGCAATTCCAGTATCAATCTTTGAGTAGCTTTCTCAAGCCCATGAGCTTCCTGTTTTTATCTTTGGTTTGCCTCCTCTCTCTCCCTAACACGTTCACACTGAGTCCTTTGCAGGGTTTCAATCTTTTCATTCACCATGCTTACCAGTAGTGTTTGTAGAGCTTCTTGGGAACTCTTGTCTGGATTATTCATTATCTGTTCTGTCACCTGATTATCTTGAGTGGGAATTGAGATACCCGGACTTGCCATTTAACTTGTGTTTTTCTTGCTTGTTCTGCCCATTTGGGATGAAAGTAATGCCAGTTTTGTGCTAGAAGACCATTTTAAGGCAAGCATCAACCAAAGTCCTATAATTGCATAGTCAAATGTTTGAAGATACAATCTAGTTCAACAGATACAGTCCATTCAACATTAAATAACTATGTTTTAATGGGCTAAGAATACCAAAGAATAATTTGACAAACCAGAAATTATTATGTTTAGGGAGAAAGGTGGGGAAAACAGTGTTAGAGGGATGTCGAATGGTAAAAGGAGAGTGAAATTAACCAAGTCCTAATCTCACAGAGGGAAATGGATTGGAAAGAATGATAGAAAAGAGAGAAGAAAAAATTTTTAAAAAGAGAAAAGAAAAAGTGGAAAGACAAATATTTAAATTTAAAAAGTGAAACTCTTAAAAGTAATGAAAATTTAAAGAAGTAAAATTGAGAGATGAATGGGGATGAGAGGAGGGGAAGGATAGAAAGGAGACCTGAAAAACTAAAAAATAAAAATACTTCAAATAATTTATAGGTATAAATAAATAATACTGCTATTAAGGAATTAATCCTAAGAGGTTTTGAATTGAGTAATACAATTTGGGATTAAGAATGTACACAATTGTGGATAAGGTCTTATAATCAATGACAGGTATATAGGAGGTGAACAGAACAACAAATAATTCATGCAAAAAGAACAAAAGTTGAAAAAGTAAAACGAATGAGAAAGAAAGAACAAAAAAGACCAACAGGTCAGTAAACATTTTTTTTAAAAAAGCACACACACACACAAACACACACACACACACACACACACACCCCTAAAATTAAAGTTATAAGAGGAAGAAAAAAAGATTAATGAAAACAATTTTTATAATTAAAAAGTAAAAATTTTAAAAGATACAAAGAAAGACTTCTTTGATTTTGTTTTTGGGGGATTGATGGGAAGATCCTGTATCTCCCTTATGTCAGTAACCAGTCTCTTGGTGGAGTCTCTGGTTTGCTTGTGGTATTTGGTTTTCTGTGGCTTGATTGGTTTCTTAAGTCAGTTTGTTTGGGCAGACAGAAAAAATTCTGTTGGTTTACCCAGAAGTTTGTGATCGCCTCCCAGGCTAGTTCAGTGGGAGGCAGATCTGCTTTGAGTATCACAAAAGAGGGAGGTGGCTGTTTCCTCTAGTTTGGAGTTACTGTAATAAGGCTGGGTTCTGGGGAAAGTCGAGGCCTTTCAGCAAACAGTAGCTTTTCCCTGAGGGGCTAGCTTCTGAGACATTAACAGAGCCCAGCCTGGAGCCATTCTCAGGGTTTATGTTTACTGAGTTTCAATTGATTGTCAGGGCTGTTGTAGGGAGGGGCAGCCTCTGGCTCTGTTTACCCAGTGAAGAAAGCCACTCCTTCATAGGTGTAGCTTTCTCTGCCTTGTTGTGGTGACTTTCCCATGGATGGAGTTGAAAATGGCAGGTCAGGGTAGGTACTTGTGACTCGCTAAATGACTCTTTTGTTTTCATCAAAGAACTGAGTTGCATCTAGCTACTTAGCCAGGCTTTTGTCTACATCAAAGGTGGATATCTCCGGTGTTGGAGGGAGGGGTGTCCTTCCCTCCTCTGCTCCCTTTGAGAAGGAGTGAGAATGTTAGTTTTGTACTCATGCTGGAGTGTGGGTTCCTGGGTAGCCTCTGGTCTGCTATCTGCAGGATGAATATATCTGCTACTTGTCAGTTCTTGCTCGTGTTGAGTAAAATCTGCTTGCCCGCTGCATCTGGCACATTTGTCCCAGACTCTCTGGGTTGTAGTTATGGCGGCTATGGATGGAACCACAGCCGCCACAGCAACCTCAGCCATGGCTGCTGGAAAATGCTCAGATCTGTCTCCTTACCTGGATTTTCCCTCTCTGCCCAAACTCTCTGTAATGAGATGGCACACTTGGTGTGCCTAGGACTGTTCATTGGAACACTAGAACTGCTTTCTATGCAAGAGCTTGTTTAGCCACCAGATTCTCCTCCGCCATCTTCTCGAAATTTCTGAAGGTGTTTAAATATTACTGGAATTGTTTTGGAATAAATAATGTTCACCTTGACTATCTTGAGAAAGAAGAATTGGTTTCTCAGCACTATAGGTAAGAACTTGAGTGAAAGAAAAAAAAGGAAAAATGAGGAACAACTCAACACATACATTCAAAAGAAACAAAATAACCCAAGAAAACACCAATGAACTCAGTACTCAAGAACCTGCAGGAAATGCAAAGATTTTTTTTAAAAAATAGCTATGATAAGCTTATGAAAATCCTTACTACGAAGGAGTCTACTATTGTGAGGATAGTGGTTAAAGCTCAGACTGGACAGAAAGATCTGCACACAATGCCAGGCACTTTATATTCTAAATTCCAGGAAGAATAACATAAAGTAGACTGAGCCCACGATCATACACAAGTAGGAAGCGAGATTCTATCTGAAAATTAATCAGGATAATTTAGGGCTGGGGGCATGCCAAAGTGGTAAGAACATCCATTTAGGAGACACAAGACACTCAATTCAAATTCCAATCTTATGTGTATTAAAGAAAAAAAGCTGTGACTTTAAATAATGGGAATAATTGCAAGATTTGAATATTTGAGTGGAGAAAAATCCATGAGAGAGGTAGAATTTACCCATGTTGTAATACTTTCTACTTAAGTGATAATATTATGTGGTACTCCAGACCTAACAGAGTTACCTTGCAAATGAGCATGGATGTGCATTTGGGTGAAGGAAATACTCTATTTACACAGGTGTAAATTAAATACTTTTGGGGGGGTAGATTTTAGTTCTTGTACTAAGAGCCTGGGTGATATCTCTGAGTCTTTTCTCTCAAGGCTATCACTCTACTACTTTGAGCCACAGTCCCAACTCTGATTTTCTGTTGGTTGTTTGGAGATAAGAGGCTCATGGACTTTTCTGCCCAGGATGGCTTCAAACCAAGATCTTCAGATATCAGCCTCCTGAGTAACCAGGATTCCAGGCCTGAGCCGTCCATGTTTTTAAGAATTTAGTAAATTGTACAGTTACAGAAGTTAATATTTATCATTATAACTTTTATAATATATGTGTGCATATTTATATCAATGCATACAAATAGAAATATTTTAATGTATTTTTGTATCTACAGTAGATTTGTGAAATCATCCTTCATTACAAAATAACATGGAAATAAGTTTAATGAGGAGCAAAGCATAGGGAATAGTCATGTTTCTTGTTGAATGAAATATGAATTGTGAGAATCAGTTTGAGAAAACCATTTAACAAAATGGATAATGGCTATTAATTCCAATCCCTTTATTTGCCCATATTTTGCATCCTCACACATGAGTTTCAAAGTCAAACCACACATTTTTGCCTTTGTATTTAAATCACATGTTATAATTTAGGGGATAGGTGAAGTAATCAAATATAGATTAAAACAATACTAAGTGAGGCTATGAGTTAGAGCTGAAAATTATTTTAAATATGATAATAGCTAATTTAATTCCATATCTCTTACATTTGCTCTATTGTCATATACCTCATTCCCACATTAGGAAAGTACATAGAGGGTTCTCACTAAATTATGTGTAAAATTATGAAAAATGTATTAAAAGAATATAGGCATATCGGGGCTGCGAAAGTGGCTCAGTGGTAGAGCTCTTGCCTTGCATGACTGAGGCCCTGGGTTTGATTTCTCAGCACCACATAAGCAAAAAGAAGAAAGCCAGAAGTGACGCTGTGGTAGATTGCTAGCCTTGAGCAAAAAAGCTGAGGGACAGCACCAGAGGGGCCCAGAGTTCAGGCCCCTCGACCGGAAAGAAAACAATAACAACAACAAAAGAATAAGGGCACAGTGTGGTTTTAGCTGATTGGTACCTGTAGGGGGTAGTGTGTTTTTGAGGACCTGAAAAACGTTGTGATGTAGATGAAGGAAGGGATGTGCTAATTCTGGAAAATTGGCTAGAGGATTGCTCCCAAAAAAACAGTGATGAATTTTTCCAAAAGGTTAGAGTAAAATCACTCTCAAAATCATGTTCACTACTGTACTATTCACCGTAGAGAATTTATGGAAACAGCCCAGATGCACTTTAGCAGAGGGATGGTTGGAGAAAGTGTTGCACATATACACAATTGGATTGCACCCATCCATTATAAAGACTGTTACAGCATTTGCAAAGAAATGGATAGAACTAAAATTAGGTTAAGTAAACGAAGTCACAGCCACACACAAAAAGAACGCGTATTTAGAAGCCAGAATTTTATGCAAGTTAAACAACAGTATTAATCAAAGCATGCTATTTGCAGAGGAGTATTTAACAGGTGTAATTTCTTATAAAATTGAACTTTTAATCCAACAAAATGAATACCAGGAGGCTACCACTTGGAAAATGTGAGGGGAAATCAAAGGTAGGAAATAAATTGACTTATGGAAGTAGAGAGTGAAGCCATAATATTCAATGCAGATAGTATGAAACTAATAAAAACGAAAGTGGGTTGAGGTTTGGAAGGTTGTGAGAAAGTTATGTAACGATCCATTGTACTTATAAACTGATTCTTTGAATGGAAAACATTTCGTACACCTATTTAATAAAAATATAATTTAAAACAATGGAGACATCTGATCTTAAACCATGAGTCAATATGATACTTGCCTTCTCCGAAATTTTCTTTGCAGGTATTTTCCTCATAATGACAGAAAAGTGAACAACGCAATGTATATCAATACATCACTTTGCATATCCTAAATAGACAATATAAATATCACAGTAAAAATATTAGAATATATCACATGATAAAATAAAAGGTAGAAAGTATCAAACTCTGATTGCTTTTCCAAGTACTTTACCTTTGGTATCTAATTTAATCCTCACAAAATTCCCATAAAGTGAAACTATTTCTATTTTTAATTCTAAGATGATGATATTTAAGTCTTCAGAGTTGAAATTACTAGTACAACATTCTACACATGGTAAGTGTTAGCCTGCATTCCATTCCCACTATATGAACTAACCTCATTCTATTTTATAACTAAATACCAGCACTCAGTCTACTAATTCTAGGAAAATTCCCAAAATTATTGTGCACACTCTAATAATATTTCCTTTATCTTTGTTAGAAAATAGGTAACTAAGCAGGACACCGGTGGCTTACGCCTATAATGCTAGCTACTCAGGAGCCTGAGATCTGAGGATTGTGGTTCAAAGCCAGCTTGGGCAGAACAGACTGTGAGACTCTTATCTCTAATAAACCAGTAGTAAACTGGAAGTGGCACTGTGGTCCAAGTGGTAGAGCACTCGCCTTGAGTGGAAGAGCGCAGGGACAGTACCCAAGCCCAGAGTTCAAGCCCCATGACCAACAACAACAAAAAAAGAAAATAAGTAACTGTAATAAGAAAACTCCAAGTTCATAATCAATTTATACCTCCCTGGTGAAAGGAACTGCTAAACTATAATATTCTTGATTTCTAGCTCAAAATAGTAGAAATCATATTTTATGCCTTCACTCAACACTGCACTGCCTGGGGACCCCATCTCTGGTTAACACAGTCTTACTGAAAGAATGACCTGCCCAATTCCTGATGGAAACAGACTGCAGGTCTTTTGGAGCAATCGTTTCTGCATTGTAGCTCACCTAAATTTTTTACCATTAGAAGTATTTTGATTGCTTTTTATACCCACCATTTTGAGAGAAATGTACTACTTTAAAATGTTATTAAAGAAAGACTGATATAAAATCACATTTGACCCCAGATAAATATTTTACCTTTCATATACCCAAAAATGCAGTCTTACCTATCATTAATGTTAGGAACGAGAGGTTAAAAATCATTGACGCCAAGACCTAATTATGAATTAAAGACTCTCCAACTTGTGAATACAATTGGTTTAAAAAGACATCAATACTACTGCATTTTTAAGTCCCTATGATAATGATAATGATTCGCTATGATAATCATAATGATAAACTATTAACACTTAAAAATAACTCATTTTCTTGGGAGTAGGTCAAAAAGCACAAGGTTAATCCTAATCATTTTTAAAGACCTTTATTTATACTAAAAGTTCACTCATAACTGTACAGATTCTAAAACTAACTGAAGTAGAGAGGAAATAATTTAACTGCATCATCTACATTCAATGGACTATTAATAAAAAACAAAATTATACTAATAATTAGCTTACCCAATTCACTTAATTCTTTTATTCTATTCCATTTACTTTCATAAAAACTGGGTTTTCATAAAATGAAGCATAAAAAAGCGTATATACCCACTTACATTTTCAGATCTTAACAATATTTCAGAAATTTTAGCTCTACAGTTAATGAACTGAAATAATACTAAAATATTCAAAGGATTTTCAGAAATTGCAAGACTTGCTCTGAGATGTTATGCATATTGAAACAGATATTCAAAAAGCCTTTTTTGTTAAAGTTGCCGTAGTTTCTCCCACAAAAGAGCCATTAGTAAAGATACCTGTGCATGTACAAAACACCTTCAAATGCATCCACAATATGGACATAACACTTGCTTTTTGTTTGTTCGTTTTTGAAAGGAATATCTAACAAGCATATCCACAATACTTATTTTCAATGAATAAGATGGGATATTCAAACATAATATGGGTTGGATTAACTCTTAGTGAGAATAGATATAATCTTGCAAAGAAAGTGATTTTCAACAGAAATCCGGAAAGAGTTTATCCAACTTGTGTTTCACAGGAATAATCAGAGAGTAATACCTGTTTGGTCAAGTCTGTATCTTAAAAGTATAACCAATTTAAGAGGTCAAATACGTATTTTGTACTGACAATCATCTTATAGCAACAACTTACTAACTAATTATGTCTGTATCTTCTTACCTAACATACAATAAGAGCTGAAAGCTGTCTCTTTTTCTACCTTAATATTGTAAATGCTTTGATTATGATGTTATTATTAGACAAATAATATGTACAAAGGCTGGTTCCACTGAAATGACATGACAGAACACTGATAAAAACATTGCAACACAGTTAGCTTTTTTCAGCCTCACCCTGTCCACATTGGCAAACAACATTGCAACAGCACACGCACACATAGACACATACACACATGTTCGCACATGTACACACACATATACACGCATGCTAAATTCAGGGTTTATTGTACAAAAAAGTCCACATAAAATATTAGTGATTAGGACAAATGATAATATGCCTTATTACAAAATAATACATAAAATATTACCACGCATGTTACATTTTACCTGCCTCTCCACATGTGACCACTTAATTTAGTTTTAATTAATTAATTACCTTATTAATTAATTTATTTGTTTGGTGCTAATACTAGGGCTTGAACTCAGGGCCTGGCTTTGTCCCAGAATTTATTTTTTGTTTCAGTTTTCTCAAGGCTAGCATTTTACTGCTTGTACCACAGCTCCATTTCTAGCTTTTGCTGGTTACTTTCAAATCAGAATCTAATGGACTGTTTTTTCTTGGTCTGTTTTCAATCCACAATGCTCAGATCTCATATTTCTGATTAACTACTACTAAAGACATAAGCCATCAGTGTGGCTTCTACATTTTCCTATATAGTTATCTCATGCACATACTTAGATGGTAATTTTAAAATGAGAGTATAGAAGCAAGATGTACAGTGATGATACAGTCCTGTCAGAAAATCAAGTTAGTAACGTAAATTTATTCTTAAAACCATACACAAAAAATACCATGATATAGTGTGAGAGAACTCACTATTGAACATATGAGCCTTAAGAGCTTTCTAATAGATCCATTATTTATTGGTACCCAAGATTAGAAAAATGTATAAGGCATTGGTAAAATAGAAGTCCTTTGCATGACTACATACATTCCTTGTTTTTATAAGACACTTGCTTTCATCTAAAAAGTAGTCCTGTCTATTGTCTTCATGTGATTTTGATGATTGAAAGTGCTTAATGAGAAGGTCAAAATGTATTAGTAGTCCTTCACTATAAATTCTCATTTTCTTCTTGGAGAATATAATAATCAAATCAATAGTTCAGAATCAGCAAGCAATACTTCAGAATCATGATTCCAGTGCAAGTGGATCACTAGTAAGAGATCCTCAATACCAATTTCCACAAAGTTTTGTCACAGATACAATCTCCCTGCCTTCTCTAGCTGCTTTACTACCCTCTTATTCCTGCATCGTACAAGAAAAGTATGATTCAACTGATTTCAGTCAGATCTGTTATTAGAACTATCAAGGATTTATTTTACTGTCTGTAATTTGGTAAAGTTATGTCTCTTTACGTAGGCTACTAAAAATGTATTTACTAACTTCAAGTAAATACATAAATTCGATTTCCATCTCTTTTAAAAAATAAAATTTTGTTTGCTCTACAAATTGAACAGAGGCATGGATTTTGTGGCTAGCTACGTCACTAAACATCTGTCTCTTTCTTTCTCTCTCCCTTTCATGGTTCTCATAGATAATACGATTGCTCCATAATTATCCTAATTTATTTTGCTTTTATATTTTTGGTTGTATCATTTCACTTTTTGCTCTGCCATTTCCCAAATCATTTATATGGAAGGCATTATTTCCTATTTTCTCATGCCTAGAATAAGCTGCACATGAAGACATCACTGGTCCTCATTTTCAGTGTGTACATTTGAATATGGAGGAATATCTTTCCTCTGCTCTCCATCAATTCCCTACTCTCCAGTTAGAATAATTTCGAATAGTAAAATTGGAAAAAGAGAAAATAAATCATGGTGAATAAACAGTTGCAGAAAATTCACCAGATGTTTCTGACCAGTTCAACCAATGTGAACTATTAGGGAAATACATGAACACCTCATTCCCACTGGCACTCAAAGTCTCTGGTTAGGCAATTCTTAGGAATCTGGGGAACAAGATGAAAAAGTAAGGAATGGTATCAATTGCAAGAAAAAAATTGGAGAATGATAAAAGTATATTTCTTCATTGGGCTGCTGAAAATATTCAGCTTACTACAGTGCGGATACTTCTTTCCCAAAAGGCCACTTATGTGAATAGTAGGGATGATGATCAGTATACCCCTCTTTGAGAAGCCTACGGTGGACACTTAGACATTGTCAGTGAGTTGGTGTCTCAAGCGGCACATGCAATAACTGTAGATCACTGGACACTCCTGAACAGTGCATATACGTGGAATAATACCAGAGTGGCTTCTTTCTTACTTCATCATGATACAGATACCAATGCCCAAACTAAAGGACTCTTTTTTTTTTTTATTTTTTTTGGTCTGGTCGTGGGGCCCGAACTCTGGGCCTGGACGCTGTCCCTCATCTCTTCAGCTCAAGGCTAGCGCTCTACCACTTGAGCCACAGCACCACTTCCCTCTTTTTTTTCTGCTTATGTGGTGCTGAAGAATCGAACCTAGGGCCTCATGTATGCAAGGCAAGCGCTCTACCACTGAGCCACTTTCCCAGCCCAAATATTTTTGTTTGTTTGATTTTTGTTGTTGTTGTGGGTTTTTTTTTTTTTTTGGTCGGTCATGGGGCTTGAATTCTGGTCCTGGAGCTATCCCTGTGATCTTCAGCTCAAGGTGAGCCCTCTACCACTTGAGACACAGCTCCACTTCCAGTTTTCTAGTGGTTTATTTGAGATAAGAGTACCACAGACTTTCCTTCCCAGGCTGGCTTTGAAACATGATCCTCAGATCTCAGTCTCCTGTGCAGCTAGGATTATAGGCATGAACCACCAGTGCCCGGCAGCACCAATATTTTACTGTAAAAATTCATTGATTCCGCGGAATTCTTCCAAGTGAATTGCCTGCCTTGGATGGAAAAATGTATTCAATAGTTTTTGTAAACATGTACAATAATTTCTTCAGTGTTTGTGATTTTCTAATAAGAAATAATTTTAATTTACCTGTTGAAATGAGTAGTACAGAAACCAAAATATTTCTGGTGCTTGTCTGAAAAAGTATATTTTAAAATATTCTATATTCTATGTTTGCATAATGTTCATAATTTATTTTCTCCTATATATACTTTGAATTCTATATTATTTTATAATATATAGGTTCATTAATGTGTCCTTTCCGATTGTATTCCATATAGAAACAGTTTGATTCCTTTTTTTCTAGGTCTTAATATTATTTTTCTTTGGGATAAAATGACAATGTTGTCTAATTTGAAAAGTTTTGTAAAGTTTATGCTATGTAAACGCCTTTCTGAGGTGATTTAATACACTGATGTCAAACTAAATTTGATTATATGAATTACGTGTATTGTTACACTTGTAATTTTGTAATCAACTTTTTAATCACTTTTTTCATTTCTTGCATCTGAAGAATGAAAAATATGGAATACTTCTCAAATTTTCATATTATCCTTGTGCAAGTGCCATGTTAATCTCTGTATTGTAATTTGAGTATACGTGCTGCTGAAGCATGTAATATCCTCTAATTATAATAGTTAATGATGCAATCTTTATACAGGCTTATATCTATGGGTGCCTACTTGTAACAAGGAAACCTTATTGTTCCTAACAATGCTATCGATCTTATTTCCCTAAAATTCTGTGAATAGTGGAAAAAATTATATTGATCAGTCAATTGCTCACATTTGCAAACGTTTTTGCCAATGAATATCTTGTCTTTTTATTTGGAATTTGATCATACTCTCTATTATTTATAGTTAGGTCCAAAGGTGATGGCTTTTTCAAGTACTTATTTATCCAGCTTTGTGGACCTAATGGATTCAAACTAAGAGTTGCTTAAGAGCTACTTCTAAACTTCTTCAGTTGACATTTTCCCAAATGAGGTGTTACTGGAACAAATGTCTACCTGAGCCTTTACCCTTCTTCCATGTGGGAACAGACCAACCAGAATACCTTACCCTGACAGCAAAGATTTTCTTACTAGAACAAAACTAATCTTGGTTACAAGGGATCATAGAGAGATGAACAGTTCAAACAGAACTGTTCAGACGAGAAGGTATTTTATCAAAATATAATTGTTTATTATACCTTTCATTTAAAAGTAGCTAGAAGGTGAAAAAATTGTTTGTATCCATGATTACTTAATGTCCTGGCCTGTCTGTAAGTTCCTAGCAGGAACTTACACTACTGCCTTTTTATCACCAAATATTTTCATAGTTGCAGGAGAAGTGCATATGTTTCTCCTCATTATTAGGCATTAAATTGATAATGTTTTAATCACAGTGTTTCCTCTTGCCTCCATGCTGTAAATCTACAAATGATAAAGCTTTAGGTCTAATTCTATCAAACACTGAAGTAGAGATAATGGAATCATACTTTAAAACAGAGTTGCCTTTGATACAGTAACTACAACAGAACAATACAAAATGTGTGTCTTTTAATCATATTATATATAGTTATATATTTTATATTTATATGTGCTGATTTTATATTTCACACAATGAAACTTACTAGAATTAGTTGATAATTTGACCAATAAATTGATATTTATTTACTCCAATAAATAGAATTGGAATATAAATATTTAGGTTTCAAATATGTATTAGACTAGAAAACGTATCAATGCAATCTTTTTAGTATAAACTTGTGATACATTATAACTGTTCTTGCTCTTCTGAATCCACATGATAAAAAAACAATGTTTTCCTCTAATCTCTAATGGATTTTACTCTGCTGCTCTGTTTATTATTTTAACTTGCTTGTCCCAAACTGTTTTTGTCCATATTTCTGAAGCATTCTTACTGATTATGCTCAAATTTTGCTAAGATGTCTAAAAAATATTATTCTTCTGCAGTACCCATGGGTCCTAGGATGCCAAGGCCCAGTTACCTGCATCATCAGATAACAGGGGCAAGACTTTTCACCCAGGCCCATGCAATATATCAACACAAAGTAATTGAAGACCCATCTCAATTTCGCATTTCCTATATTTCAGGGCCCCAATTCCTTGAGATGCAGGAATTAGCAGTAAGCAATTGTGAAATGCAAGGCAACTTAAAATGAAGGATGAGATCACAAAATTTGAGAGAAAGTACTGTAATTCAAACATTCAATTTACAGATGACCAGCCCATATGAGTGAACAAGTTCACAAAGCGTCATAAGATTATTTTTAATACCCCCCACCTATGATTAACTAAAGATTTTAGTCCAAAATAAGTGGGCCAAAAAATAGTTCCTAGAAGGATAGAACTATAATTGGTCTACCAAAGCCCGAAAACTTGACTTAGAGGTCAAATGTAATTCAGAAAAATATTTGAAGCACTAAGGAGTGCTTCAAAACACTGGGACTTCAGTACAACATGGTTCTGTGGTATAAAAATGTCACTCTCAAACCAATGATAATCTACATTTAATCTCCTGAAAGTATATTCCTTTTCAAATAAACTTTTTAAAATCACTTTCGCCAAAATAACATTTGACAAGTTGATGATATTTAGTGACTTTACAAGTTTTTCAAGTGTAGGGAGCAAGTTACAATACAGTTGAATTATTTACACAGCACTAATTCCAAACATGTTCAACCATTCATTAAAGTGTAGAAATATTACCAGCCACAATTTGTGTTTTTCAGTATGGGACTTTCAGAAATGTGTTTAATATGTCAGCCTCCTAAATTTCAAACCCAAACGTTAGCTAATAAATTTCATCATTTAATAAGGTACATTTTAAACAATCACAAATAGTTGCCTTATCATATGTTATTTTATGTTTTCCCTCTGTCTAACATAGTAAGAAATATGACTTTAAGTCTTGAAAATGGGTATTAATCAGAGATATGACAAACATAATATCTGTCTTCTATTTCTATCATATTCCTATCTTGGAAAAAATTTTAATTTTCTTCTTTTTCCAAAACTTATAGGTTGTAGAAAATATTATTCCATGTAAAATAAAAGAATCACACGATTGTACAAAGCCATTTATAAAAAAGCATAGTTAGGAATACATTCTAAGCCATTTTTTAACTTTCTTTTTGACTAGAGTTTAATCTTTCAAACGGTTGAGAAAAAATCATGTTTAGGTGCTTCCCGTCTCCAGTCTTGCAAATTGTTGCTGCAGATGAATGAATTATGGAAATATAAGCTGACATCATTTCAAGAATATGCAGGATTGAAACTCCATGGAATGTATATAAACCTTTCAAAGTGTTAATAGACAGTTTAACAGAATGACTACCAGGAAGTTGAAACCAAAGAGGAATTAAAGACATAGAATGAATGAAAAATGAACAAGGAGCAAATACAGCTAGAATACTGAATGTACACATAAGATGAAGGAAGTGGTAAATTGGAAATAAATCTTGGAGAAAGGGTTGGTTGAGAATGATAGAAGGAGTGACTCTGGTCTAGGAGCATTGGACAATTAGATGGATATATTTAATTGTAACACAATTGCACAAACTTTTAAAATTCAGTTAAAAACACAACTAGAAACAAAAACACACAAAAATCACAACCAAACAGCAATCTCTAGATAGTATGAATATGACCACTCAAAATTTTAATCAGTTAATGAAGGGCAGTCGTGGGAAAAGCAAACAAAGCTGTTCAAAGAGGGAAGTTTGGGATAGGGGAGAATTTTGAATAGAATTAAATAGATTGTCTAAGGTTATAAATCACCTATATCAGCTGCATACAGTATCTTTCTTCTAGGAGTTTTCTGTCTGAACTGGATAATCCAGTCCTGAGACACACTGGGTAGTTTGTGAGGTAGAATGGAAGAAACAAGATCAAGAACCCATTAATCCACTGGAGAGAAAACAATCCTCCATATTTTCTCTAATCTCTCTTCACTACTCTTTCTTCATACTTTTAAGTCAATTGATTTTGAATTATATTTTTCCTTCTTTCTTCTGGCAAAGTAATTGGTCAAAGTAATTTTATTAAATATTATTTGCCATTTTCTTCTTTCATGCTGTTTAATTGGCCAAGTGAGTCCATAAAATTCCCTCTTGTATTTGGTTGCCATGAAACAACATCTATGTTAATAAGGAGAAATCTAATGTAAAACCTTGTCTCCAGAAAACAGTCCAAGATGCTGTGATCACAAATACTTGGCTATATATTTTTTTCTTTTACCTTGAAAGACTTCCTGTGTCTAAAGTGCCCACAAAAATAAGTACTCCATCACTTGTTGGTTCAATCAGAATTGTCTAACCTCAAAGATATATTTTGCTAAGAAGATGCTTAGAGGAAACCAAAAAATACTGCACTTTTTATCTTCTCTCTTAAGATTCTCCTTAGATACCATATCAGGAACAGTGAAGTTATTCTATGCAAAATTATTGTAATAGATTATTTTTCTCTTGGTCTTGCATTTGTTCACCAAGATGTATGGAGGAGAATAGAGTTAAATCACCCATACCTTGGAAGAAAGTGTCTGTTACAAAAGGAAAATGCTTCTATGTCCTACTTCTATGTCCTACTCTTAGCTCTTGCCAGAGTTCCAATTA
Source organism: Dipodomys merriami (assembly GCF_024711535.1). Classification (NCBI taxonomy): domain Eukaryota; kingdom Metazoa; phylum Chordata; class Mammalia; order Rodentia; family Heteromyidae; genus Dipodomys; species Dipodomys merriami. The sequence continues at coordinate 104,973 of NW_027202672.1, forward strand.
ATCACAGCTTCTTGGCTTCCAGTCTAGTGAAGCTGAAGGACCATACGGGCTCCACCCCTGCTACATCTTCATTATTTCTCTTTTAAAACTCTTCAAGTTGCCTCATTTGGATGTGGAATGTATTTTCATGTCTTCATTCAATCAGTTCTGCATTGTAGTGAGCCAAATGGGCTCTGTAAAATCACTTTAGGGAGTAAAAATACTAACACAATTTACATCAAAAAATTTTGGCCTCCCTTCACTGCTGAAGTCAATACGCTTAGCTAAGGCTTCTAAGAAAACTTTTATTATTAATTTTTCCATTTTTTCAATTCTTTTCTGAACTTTTTGGCATATGTAATAAAAGAAGTCTTCACTACCTCATATTAATAAGAATATTATTTTTTGTGAGCCACTTAGAAATGTGAAATCATTGGTTTGAAGTATCCAATCAAATTTTTTTCTGTGTTTCACTGCTTCACGTCCAAAGACATTGTGGAAAGTGTTACAAACAGAAATGTGTAATCCCAACACCTTCTTTCATTGTGGAGGGCACTTTCTCCCTAAATATTTTGACTCAAATTATCTTTTTCAGAGAATTACTGTTTGGTAATTAAAGGTAAATTCACACATTTTGATGCCTTATTTTTTTAAGAACTTTTCATTTAAATTCCAATATAACCTTCTTTCAAACAGTGAGAATATAGTTCCTGGGTAAGGACAATTCCAAGGGAACCTACAGGATTTACAGCAAGGTTTCTGAGGTTTGTTTGTTTAGTTTGAAAAAGAGCCATCTTCATCCACATTGCTCCCTCTCTACTAAGTCTCCTTGGATTTCTTTGCATGAAAGCCTATTCTTCCAGGCAATTTTAAATTTTCTTAATAGGCTAAGTTATTAAAAATTTTGAACTATTAAATTTTACCTGTCATAAATTTAAAACTGTTGAAAATCCTTTATTAGAACCGCAAATTCACCAATCCTAATGCCACCTTTACCATCAAAATGTTAACATGCTGTTTTCATGATATAGTATCCATGCAGCTATTATTTTCCAGTGGCTTTGTTATGCATATATGTAACCATATTAGCTGATGCTAAGCAAAATGAATTCCAAGATATGGAACCAGATTTTTTTTCATTTGTGGTTGTTGTTTTTGATGAACTATGTGATTTCTGTTTTCTTTGGGATTTTCCCCTATGGTTTATCCCTTCTGTATGGTGAGACAATGGTGAGCATAATGGTGAGACAAAGGACAAAAGGCAAACCAATGCAATAGCAATACTCACAAGACAATATGTTGGAAATGTACTTTACAACTTGTGAGGGGTGAAGGGGTGAAGGAAAACTGTGAGAAAAATGAGGGAGGGGTAACAAGTTTGAAATGTTTTTTATTCACTAACTTACAATTACTGTAAAGTCACTGTACATCAATTTGATAATAAAATTGAAAAAATAAGCTGCATAAAATGTAATTTTACAGTATTGGCACAGTAAATATTATTCTTTATATAGTAACATTTTAAAAATCAATGCTATTTGGCTTCTAATTTGAATTAATTACCCCTTATTTATCAGAGGTTCATCAACTTGAATGTTATCCAACTAGACACTATTTTCACAATATACTTGCCAAATTTTTCAAAAAAGAATAAATATAGTACTTTCTCATTGTAAAACAGAAAACAGGGTCTGGGAAGATGGCTCAGTGGTAGAGCGCTTGCCTTGCATGCCTGAGGCCCAGGGTTCGATTCCTCAGCACCACATAAGCAAAAAGAAAAAAGCCGGAAGCTCAAGTGGTAGAGCGCTAGCCTTGAGCTGAAGAGCTGAGGGACAGCACCCAGGCCCAGGGTTCAGGCCCCACGACCGGACCCAGTTTAATACTATGGAAACACATAATTTTAAAAGTAAGTAAGTTTTTAAGAGGACAGAATATATGTGTTCTTCAAAATTCCTATGACTAACAACTACTCATTTTTAAATTCTCAACATTCCGAAGCGATTCAAAACAGTACCTGTTTGCATGTTAAGTAATTCTGCAATAGATGCAGTTTCCAATGGGGTGTTACAGATTGAGAAGTAAACAGAAAAATAGCCACATTCTTGTAGAGGATAAAACTGTGAAGCATGTGTAATAATTAATTCTTCAAGAGTAAGCAATTGTTTATAAGAGTAAGCTATTATGTCTATGACCATCAATCCCAAAATGTATGCCATAAAGTCATCCTAGCCCAACAGTTTCCAACTTGTAAGGGACACCTTAAAATTCCTTAATTCACATCATGAATACCTTATCTCTATTTTGAATAAATACTACACCTCTGCTAATGTGACACCCTCCTTGTTCTGAAAAGAACACCACAATAAACTGAGCTGCATCATTTTTCCTCCACTGGTATTTTTGAGATCAGAACACTTGCTAATATTATTTATATTTAGACTTTTTTTAACTATCATAGATATTCAGTATGCTAAGATAGGAAAATTATGATTCAAAGCCTTCCCAGGCAGGAAGGTTTCTTTGAATCTTATCTCCAAAAAACTTCTCTGCAAAAGCCAGACTCAAGTGGCACTGAGGTTGAAGTGGTAGGGCTTGAGCGTTGAGCATAAACAGGATCAGAGACCCTGTCCATGCCAAGAGTTCAAGTTCTAGGATGAACCATTAAAAAAAATTGAAAAAAACCCCAAACCTAGCATTGTTCTCCATGTATACAGAGGCACGTAAATAAGGAAATGGCTTCCTGTGGTACATATAGGTAGAAGAAAGATGTCACACAATTACTCTCTTCATACCATATTAAACCAAACCTTTAAAAATTGGTTTTTCTAAATGTATAAATTAATGTCATCCATTTTTGGCAACTCTGTCTAGATTATTATAAGTGCCTATGTGTGTATGTGTATGTTTGTATGTATGTATGTATGCAAAAACTTAAAGCTGTAATTCAGCAATCTTGCTCGTGACTGGTATCCCAGCTTTGGCTGGTTAATTATAGGTAGTGTCTCAAAGCCTATACTGTCCAAGCTGGATGCAAATTGAACTTCCCAGACTCCTTTATATTCTTAGGTTTTATTTTTCCAGGAGTATCAACTTTTAAACTTCAAACACTTCTGGCTTTTTTGGTGTTTAATTACAGATAAGTGTTGGACAGACTCTCTTGCCTGGGTTGGCTTTGAACTAAGACAGTAAGAAAGCTAAGTGACATCAACTCTATGGACTACTCTTTTGAACCTAGAAATATTAGATGAAGTTTATTATAAAGCTAATATTTGACAATTTTTGAAGAAGAGAATATGTTTAGCAAAGAAGCCATAACAAGTAACTCAGTAAAAGTATGTGCACTACTAAATCATTTGGGAAGATTACTATTGACTTCATCATTCCTTTGGGGGAAACTTAAACTTATATTTGCACTTTTTTGTTGGTTGTGGGGATTGAACCTTGATCCTGGGCACTGTCTCTCAGCTCTTCAGCACAACTTGAGCACTCTACCACTTTAGCTACAGCACAACTTCTGGGTTTCTGGGGTTAATTGAAGATAAGTGTTTCATGGACTTTCCTGACCAGGCTGGCTTTGAACCACAATCCTGAGTAGCTAGGATTACAGGCATGAGCCACCAGCACCCCGCTCATATTTGCATTTATGTGCACTTAATGTCACTATGTAGACAAAGAATGGAAATATGAACCATATGATGTGACATTGCAGCTTTTCAGAATAATTAAGGTAGCAATAAATATGTCCTCCTTTTCCATTTTGTTACATAAATGACTCATGAGCTATGGGACTCTTACATTAGCATCCTCTTTCATCATTGTAGGTGTTCATAGATAAATGTTCATAGATAAATACAGCAAGACAGATTTTTAGAAAGCAAAGGAGATCAGGTATGAAAGATCAGCATAGAAGGAGATACATTCATCACACAGAGATTAAGAACTAGCCTAGGAGATTTTGAATGCTAAAGACAATGAGGAATAAGCCTAGTTGATAACTAGTTCTTTAATAAGCAAAAATGGTTCCCTAGAACGGGTTCTGCTATACCTTAGTTACTATCATTTATTCTTTCCATCTGGAGTTATTCCTTCTCTTATGTCACAACTGTTAATTAGCCTCTGCTTTTTTTGTAAGATGACTGGCCAAAATAGTTTCTGAATCTCACTTACACTATCCTTCTCATTGTGATTAGCAGTGACCCCACTCAAAAGCCTAGAATCTTTGAATTTCCAGAATTAATCTTCACCTGACATCTAAGCACATTCCTAGCATTAATTGCCGTGACCCAATGAACAAAAGGTTTTTTTCAACACAGTATCCTAACATAGGTAAAGTACATGTATGAGGAACTATTGTCAGGTATCAGCATGGAAGGAGCAATTATATATTCCAAGTATGGGTTCTTTATTTCGCATTTACTAACTAAATGTTCATTGTTGTTGTTGCTGTTGTTTTGGAAGTCCGGGGGCTGAAACTCGGTGCTTGGGAATTATTCTTCAGCGTTTTTTCCCCTCAGGGCTAACCCTCCACCACTTGAGGCACAGGACCACTTCCAGTGTTTCCTTTTCAATTTATGTGGTACTGAGGAATTGAACCCAGGGTTTCATGCATGCTAGGCAATCACCATACCATGAAACCACATTCCCAGAACCCTAAATGACTTTCTTAAGATGGCATTACATTTTCATTCTATAACTCTGTATCATAATTTTAACCAGGAATTTTTGCTAGAAAAGAACATTGAACACAGTACTGAGTCCAGTAATGCTAGATGGACAATGTATAACTGTCACAGTGTAGCCAGGGCACAGAGGGACTTAGCTTATGGAGCTGGTACAACAGACTGAACGAGACAGCTCCTGACCGACAGCCTACCTCGAGAATGAGAGGACCACCTTGGTTCCAGCCACATGGGGATGCTGGACCACCTCCTCCAGCACCCATTGAATCAGTTCCTGAGAGACAAAGAGAAAGAAAGGTCAGAATTACACTTAAGCCAGGTGCTGGTGGCTCAGGCCTATAATCCTAAGTACAATGGAAGCTGAGATATGAAGATTGTGGTTTATAGCCAGCCTGGGCAGGAACACCTGTGAGACCCTTATCTCCAAAGAACCATCAAAAAACTGGAAGTGGTGCTGTGACTCAAGTGGGTGGAATGGTAGCTTTGAGCTGAGGAGCTCAGGGAGCTGCCCTAGGCCCAAAGTTCAAGCCTCATGACTGAAATGAAGTGGACTTCCCACCACAAGAAGTGGACTGAATAGCACCCATTGTACTAGGGAGCATGGCAGAGAAGTCAGGCGGAGTTTCCTGTCACCCAGCTTCTCTATGCCTCAGTTTCCCCAGCTTCAAAACTGAACAAAGTGAAGGATCCCGTTACTCATGGGGATAGAGTAATAAAGAAAGAGAGCCATGTTTTGTTTCATAATCACATAACTGTTGCACCGTTAATAACACACACCATCTGAGATTTTTCCGGGTATCTTCCTATCATATGCTCACAGAATTGCCAAGAACAGTATCAGATGGCCCCTCCCTCTGTGCCTGTCCCTGCTCCAGAGATCCCTCTGTATCAATCCCTTGTTTCCTCACAACTGTCCCATGAGGAAATTGAAGTCCAATGGTTGAGGCCCAACCTAGAGATTCACCTCTGGTCAAGAATCGGCTGCCGTAGACTGAGTTTGGAACAATCCATCTAAACCAATGACTGAGCATGTTGCTACATATATACCATCCCAACTACAGAAGAACGGGCCTCGTGGCTCAGGTCTGTCACAGATAGGAGGACCATGATCTAGCCCAGAATGAGCATATATTAATTCTCCATCTCAGAAATGCCCATGACAGAAAAGCTTGACTCGCATGGTAGAAGACTTGACTGGCAAGCCTAAGGCTTTGAGGTCAAACCCTAATATACCAAAAAGAACCAGAGTCTCAGGACGCTGCGATCTGAAGATCACAGCTCAAGATTTAAAATAGGGTTGGCCTTGCTCATTAGACATCATTATGAGAAGACCCAGAGACTGACCTATGCTGTTGCGCTCCATACTAGCAGAATTCATATCCTTACTAAGAGTTGACCATGCTCTTTGTCCTCCTGGGAAGCCATCCCCTGCAGGCCACACTCCCAGTTGCTCCCAAGCTCCCACTGCCACCAACCAGGCCCAAGGGAGTACACAGCTCCTTTGCACACAGATCCCTTGTTCTTGTAATTTAACTGTGCTGTGTCCCCTTCAAGCCTCTCACCCTTCCAGGCCCCCAGACCTCAGCTGTGAAGCCCATACATGCCTCAAAGATAACAGGTAGAAGTTACCAAAGCTTTCATCCTCCTTGTTACAACCCACTTCTACACACACACACACACACACACACACACACACACACACACACACACAGACACACACACACAGACACACATCCAGACAGGTGACAGAAGACTCCTCCATGCAGTACCTGCAATTTGACAACTGATCACTCACCTGAGCACAGTCAGGCTGTACAAGGAAAAAGATTATCTCTCTGTCTCTCTGTCTCTGTCTCTGTCTCTCTGTCTCTGTCTCTCTGTCTCTGTCTCTCTTTCTCTTTCTCTCTCTCTCTCTCTCTCTCTCTCTCTCTCTCTCTCTCTCTCTTTCTCTCTCTCTCTCTGTCTCTCTCTCTCTCTTCAGGTGAAAATTTGACAGCACAGAAGACAAGGGCTCACACAGCAAGGGTGTCTATCTTCTGCATCCAACACCTCCCATCCCCAGAAAAAAAGGAAAAAACCCAGAAGGCAGGTGTAGTCATGCTGCTCCCTGCCTCTGATTAAAGCCACTGGGTTCCCACCAGGGAGAGGAAGGGCACAGATGTGCTGCTGTGTGGCTCCCACTGCTCCAGGCCAGGGGATCTTTGGCGCGCACTCCTCACCCAACCTGCATCTCCCCGTATCCTGGACACTAGCCGTTGGGGATGGGGGTGGCATCCTCGGGTCAACCCCCAGCCCCACCCCTGGGGCACATTTGTGGCAGGGCATGGGCCAGACTGTGGGGCACAGGGGAGGCGCGGTCCGGGTCGGAGGGGAGGTAGTGGTGTCAACAAACAGAGCGAATCAAGGTGCTACTGGGCAGCAAGGAATGTGGGTGTGGCCACCATTCTTGTATCCCATTGGTCAGAAAGAACCATGAAACAATAGAGGTGTGGCTGGAATCTTCTGGTGCAGGCAGAATGGGTGGAGTCAAAATGAAGGCAGCCCCTTTCCCAGGGAACTCTGTCCAATCCAGTTGGGGACAAGAGAGTGACCCACTTTAGCAGGATGGCTGCACAGATTGTTGTGTATGTCTGTTTGTTCCCAGACCTTGAACTCAGGATCTGGGCACAATCTGTGAGTTGTTTTTGATCAAGGCTAGCTCTCTACCACTGGAGCCACACGGCTTTACTTCTGTCTTTGATGGCACAAGTTGGACAGGAGTCTCAAGGACTTTCCTGCCTAGGGTGACTTTGACCATGATCTTCCTTTCACAGCCTTGTAACTTTAAGGAGGACTGCTGAGAGTCACTGATGCCTGGTTTTGCTGATGTTCTTGGACAGACCTGTGAGTTCCCTATCCTCAGGTTTAAGTGGTTGGAGCAGGAGCCCACAGCTTGAATCCTGGTCCTGCCACCAACAAATGGCAGGAGATCCTATGAAATTCATTCCTATTCATATGATTACCAAAGGAATGTGATGTATGTCATGATAAAATGGGCAGTACTTGAATGATTCGAGGATAAAATTATACACAATTACATAATAGGACACTGGTCGATATTATTAATACTTTATGAAGCATTTAAACAATCACCTTCATTAAATGGAGGCCAAATGAAATACCTACGAATTGGGCATCACATAGCATAGAGATGCCATTTTTTTTCTGCCAGGACTGGGATTTGAACTCATGGTCTAGGTAACCCTGCCGTTGCACTGTGTGGGAAAGGGAAGCTTGCCTCCTTGAATTCAAGAAATTCAAGTCTGTTTCTTAGGCCTGAAATAGATGCCCACCACTAGAAAACATATTATTTGTTTACATTTTAAATATATGATTTATATTTTTAAACATATGTTGATTCCATATTGCATTCAGTGTAGTTATTTTATTTTTTGTTTTATTCATGTATTGACTACTCATTTTATTAACTATTGTGACAAATAGAACAGTGATTACATTGATTACATAGGATATAGGTTTGCATATGTATTGCACTTCCTTCCTGACACCCAGGACTTTCACAGAAAAGGAAAACATGTGTCACCATCAGCTTCTTACTACACGATTTATTTTTTGGGAGTGCTGGCATCTGAACTCACAGCCTTCAAGGCCCAATTCATGAATGGGTCAGTGTCAGCCTGCCATCCTGTGGCAAATTGAGCTGACAGGCAGTCCCGAGTACCTGAAATCGAGCCCCAGCGGTTGACAAAATAAGAACAGATTGACATACAGATGGTAGTAAATGTATATCTTTATAGAGTGCCAGAGATGTCTATACATTATTCAGTTAAATAGACTACATTCCTACCAATTCTTGTGTATTTATAATGCCTCCATGAAATTAATCTTTTTGTTTTCATGGTTAACAAACTATTAAGTAAATCAATCAATATCCTGAAATTATTGCATTCTGTATGCAATGTTTCATAAATATTAAATAAAGTCAGTCTTCTGAAATGATGCTGTCTAATTTTATAGGAGCGTCATTCACCATCAACTCATTCAACTGTGACATTGATAATATTACCTTGTTATTCCCATGGATGGGAACGAGTCTCTTAGTATCTCCTGCCATTGATTGGTGTCATGACTGGGATTCGAAATCAGGGCCTACATTTCAATGTGGACCTATGACTTCCTCAAAATTCTGACAATCTTCAGCAATGAAAGGTGAAGTACCCTTTGCAACAGTGTCATTCAGGCCAAGGATGGTCACCGTGCAAAAGAAGAAAACATAAATAAGGCCATCTCGCTGCATTTTTTTCTGTACATTTTTGCCACACAAGGCCTGGGGGTCTAGGATCCCAGGATCTACTGTGGGTCCAGTGGCTGCACCCCAGCATAGGATGTCAAAGCTGAGGCAGAGTTACCACAATCTTAGTTCAAGCCCCCTGCTGAGCAAAAAATAATTAAAAGAGATTAGCTCCCTGGCTTGCAATTCACCCAGTTTATTCTGCCAGGCTTTGGATTTGAACTCAGAGTCTAGGTGAATCTACAGCACTGTGGAAGAAGCGGAAGCTCACCGTACTTGAAGATAAGAAAGTCAAGCCTGTAATCTAAGCCAAAATTCAAGCCCCTGCCTTGGAAAACATACTATTTATATACATTGTAAATACAAAATTTGTACTTACCTAGGATGTTCAGTCCATACACGTTTGGTGTGGTTGTTCCTTGTACTTTTGTTTCATTCACTTATTTACCATTGATTTTACTATGATGACACCGATTCCCTTTATTACATTGATGGCATCATATCACATGGAATCTAAATTTGTAGACATGTTCTCCATCATGCCAGACACACAGGACTCTTAGAGAAAAGGAAAAAAGTTTCCCACTTGGCTTCTTATTGCATGATCCAGTTGTTGGTAGTGCTGGGATCTGAACTCAGGGCCTAGCAGGACCAATTGGTGAATAGTTCAAGGTGACCACACCAGCCTGTGAGCAACAAAGGAGTTAGGCCATCCCAGGATCTGACATTGATCCCCAGGGTGGGCCATGATAGTCATAAATTAATAATTTAAACATAGGATCTATATTTACACATATGTGTGGACTGTATCTTGCCTTTGGAGTACTTTTCTCCTTATTTTCTGTCTTATGTAAGTATTGTGTATTTTACTGAATAATGTAACAGATATAATAGAACTTACATGGAAGATAACCTATTGCCCTGGCTATAGGGTTTCCTATGCATTCTCCATCCAAGCTGAGACCCAGGACTTTCACAGGACAGGAAAACAGGTGAATCGATCGGCTTCTCACATCAGGATTCATCTTTTGGCAGTGTTGGGATTTGAACTCACACTCTATCAGGCCCAATTGGGGAAATGGTCAAGGTGAGGACACCAGCCTGTGAGCAACGAAGGAGATGGGCCATTCCTAGGAACTGACATCGAGTCCCAGGGAGGTACAGATAGTCATAAATTCATAATTCAAATATAGGATCTATATTTACATACATGTGTGGACAGCATCTTGCATTCGGTGCACTTCTCCTTAATTTGTGTCTAATTCATGGAGTCATTGTGTATTTTACTGAGTATGGTGACAGGTATACTGTGCTGACATGGATGACAATCTGTTCCCATAGTTATATGGTTGCCTATGCATTCTATATCCTAGTGAAAGCCCGGTTCTTTCACAGGAGAGGAAAACATGTTCAACAACTGGCTTCTGACAACAGAATGAATCTTTTGTCAGTGCTGGGATTTGAACTGAGGTCTGGGTAGCTCTGTTGCATTTTGGGGCAAGAGAAATCTCACCATCCTTGAAGACTAGAATGTCAAGCCTCATCAAGGGCCTGATTTGAAGCCCCAGTACTGGACAATATAACAAGCCCGCCTTTTTTAAACATAGGATCTCTCTTTACCTACAAGTTTGGTATGCATCTTGCATTCAGTGTAGTTATTCTTTTTATTTTGTGTCTTATTCATGGATGTATTGTTTATTTTATTGAGTATGGTGATAGATATAACTATGCTGACATGGATAACAACCTATTCGAATGGCTATAGAGTTGTCTATATAGAATTTCCACCCTCGCTGAGACCCAGGATTTTCACAGGACAGGAAAACAGGTGGATCAATTGGCTTCTCAAATCAAGGTGAATCTTTTGGCAGTGCTGGGATTTGAACTCAAGCCCTAGCAGGCCCAATTGGTGAATGGGTCATGGTGAACACACTAGCCTGTGAGGCACTAAGGAGGTAGGTCGTTCCCAGGACCTGAGATGAAGCCCTGGTGGGGGCCAATATGGTCATAAATTTATCATTTCAACAGAGGATCTATATTTCCATACATGGATGGGCAGCATCTTGCATTTGGTGTAGTCATTCTCTTTATTTTGTGTCTTATTCCTTGATGTATTGTATATTTTCTTGAGTATAGGATGACAGATATAACTGTGGTGACCTGGATGACAACCTGTTCCCATGAGTATAGAGTTGCCTGTGCATTCTCCATCCTAGCTGAGACCCCGGACTTGCACAGCACAGGAAAACTGGTGCAATGACTGGCTTCTCACAACAGGGTAAATTTGGGCAGTGCTGATATTTGAATTTTGGGCCTAAGAGGCCCAACTGCACAATGGGTCCACGTGATCACACAAGACTGTGAGCCACTAAGGAGCTGGTCGGGTCCCAGGAACAGAGATCGAGCAACAGGGAGGCCACAATTGTCCTGAAAGCATCATTTAAACATGGGATGTATATTCAAATCCGTGTGTGGACTGCATTGTGCATTTAGTGTAGTTATTCTATTTTGTATGCTATTCATGGATGTATTGTGTATTTTCTTCAGTATATGATGACAGGTATAACTTGCCTCACATGATAACAACCTATTCCCATGGCCACAGGGTGGCCCATGTCTTCTTCATCCTAGCTGAGACCCAGGACTTACACAGGAAAGGAACACAGGTGCAACAATTGGCTTCTGACATCAGGATGAATCTTTTGGCACTGCTGGGATCTGGACTTGGGGACCAGCAGACCCAATTGACGAATAGGTCCATGTGAGCATACCAGCCTGTGATCTACTAAGGAGTAAGTCCGCTCCCAGGACCTGAGATGGACCCCCAGGTGTGGGGGGGGAGGGTACACAGTAGTCATCCATTCATAAGTTGAAGGTAGTTTGCAAATGAGTATACATTTGTATAGAGTAGGAGAGACGATAACCTGTGATGGAATCCAATCTACCATGTGTCTACTGATTCTTGGATCTTTCCAGATGCCTTCATTTCATGACTGTGATGATTATTGTCATGCTTAATCAACACTGCTTTACAAATAAGTGATACCCCATGAGTCTTGCCTATCATTTCCTAGTCACATCATGCATTAACTACTTATTCGATGATATCAATCGCATTCCATGACTGTTCCTGTATCTCAGGATTTCCCGGCATTGCTTTCTCATGGGGGTGGGCAGAATTCAAGCCTCAGGCATGGAAAACATATTCCGTATATACATTTTAAAGATAGGATTTATACTTCCATACAGATGGTCAGCAGATACCGTGTTTGGTGTGGTAGGATTTATACTTCCATACAGATGTTCAGTCCATATCACGTTTAGTGTGGTCATTCATTTTATTTCTTTTTTATTCATTTATTTACGAATTATTTCATTGACTTTCATGACACCTATACCATTTATTACATTGTTTACATCATATCACATACCATCTAGATTTGTAGATGTGTTCTCTATCATGCCTGACACCCTGGACTCTCCCAGAAAAGGAAAACATGTGTCACACTCGGCTTCTTACTCAAAGATTAAATTTTTGGCAGTGCTGGGATCTGAACTCAGGGACTAGCAGACCGAATTCATGATTGGGTGAGGGTGAGCACAGAAGCCTCTAGCCAATGAAGCTGTCAGGTGGTTAGCCGGCACTGAGATCAAGCCCCAAGTTTAGCCAAAACAGCAATACATGGCTAGGCAGAGGTTGTATAAAAATAAATATATATTGTTAAAGAGTTCCAGAGCTGTCTATGACTGAAAGACATCTACTACGTTCCTACCAAATCTTAGGTATTTATTATATCTCCATTGAAACAATATTATTCTTTTCATGCTTAATAAACTATTAATTAAGGTCAATCAGCATCCTAGGATTATTGCATCCAATCTTAGACTAGACAAATGCGTAAACTATTCTTTCAATCTGTATTCTTACGCATAGGAACGAGTCTCTTGTGATCTCCTGCCACTGGTAAATGTAAGGATTAGGATTTGAACCGAGGGCCTATGTTGACATGTTGGCTTATGGCTTCCTTGATAGCCTGCCAGCCATCAGCAATGGCAGGCCAGGTCCACTTTGAAACCATGTCATTCAGACCCAGGATGTTCACTATGTAAAGAAAAAAAAATTGTAAAACCCTGAGCCCTCTACAGCTCCCCAATTTTTGTGCTGTTCTGCTTTTTTTCCTTCCTGCAAGCCCTCTGGGCTTAGGGTCCCAGGATCAGCTTTGGGTCTCAAGGCTGCACCCCAGCCTAGGGAGAGTGAAACTGAGTCAGAGTTACCATGACCTGAGTTCAAGCCCTACGGTTGGCAAAATTAATTGACTAATTAATTAATTAATTAATTAACTAACTAAATTGAAATAATAAAGCTCCTTGGTTTGGAATTTCTGCCAGTTTTCTTTAATAGCCTGGGATTTGAACTCAGAGTTTTGATGAATCCATAGCAATGTGACAGAAGGTGCAGAGTTGCCAATATTTGAGTTCAAACCCCATGCCAAGCCAAAAATAAATAAGTCACAGACCTCCACAGGGAAGTTAGTTGTGAAGATGGGAGGGAAGGGATGGTAGGGGAAAAACAAACGAGGAGGCAACTATGCTCAATAGGAAATGTACTCATTACTTTGCTCATGTAACTGTGACCCATCTGTACAACATTTTTAAAATAAAAAACGTACAAAAAATTATGTAGTGCTCAAGAAACACTTTGGGTTTAAGGGATGGATGTCTGAACAGCTATACAAAATTCTACACTGATTTTTCTCAGTGTTCAGTATGGAACTGAATAAACGTAACTGTTCCTATTACAAATATTAAGTCACTGTCTTGGAACTGGGGCCAGTTTTTCTGCCATTGCTGGGATTTGAGCTCACTGTCCATGTAACTCTTTTGCACCTGGGGTGAAGGCTAAGATCCCTGTCCTTGAGGAAAAGATTTTCAAGCTAGAGTTCCCAGGGCCTGAATTAAGACCCTGCAATAGAAAAAATATTTGTGTACATGTGTAATATAAGATATATAGTTAAATATGTATGTTTATTTCATATTATGATTATTATTATTAATTTTGTATTTAATTTTTATTTTACTCATTTTATTGTTTATTGTATTTAGTATTATTATACACATAATATTTATTATGTTGTGTATATATATTATAAAATTATACACAATAATTCAGTACATTGACTAATTTTCATTAATACTTTATTAAGTTTTGAAATATAATACTTAATTAAATGGAGGCATTTGTCAAGTCATCACATGGTTAGAGTCTGTCCCCAGTATGAGTTTTGTCTTATCTTTGGACAACTTCCTATATGTATTTGTTTAGACGATTTATACTCAGAAGCCTTTTCTTGTGGATAGGCAAGTTAAGGGATAAAATCGTAAGGTTGGGTCTGGAAATGTGGCTTAGTGGTAGAGATCTTGCTCAGCATGCATGAATGCCAGAGTTTGAATCCTCAGTGCTACATACTCAGAAAAAGCCAGAAGCTGTGGTGTGGCTCAAGTGACAGAGTGCTAGCCTTGAGAAAAAGAAGCTCAAAGACAGTATCCAGGCCCTAATTTCCAGCTCCAGGTCTGGCAAAAACAATACTCCAGATTCCAGTGGCTCTGGAAAACTATTTTCTCAGGAGGCTGAGATCTGAAGATCACAGTTTGAAGACAGCCTAGGGAAGGAAAGCCTGTTAGACTCTTACCTCCAATGAACCATCACAAAACTTCATGTGGCACTGTGGGTCAAGTGGTAGAGTGTTTGCCTTGAGCTGAAGCGCACAGAGACAGCGCCTAGGCTTCAGTTTGAGACACACAACTGGAAAAAGATTGAGGGATAATCAAAATAATTTTCCTATTTGCTACTTATGAAAATATTTTTAGGAAAATGAATGCTGATGTACACCAGAATTGGAGTCAGACCTCAAGGTTCAAGTGTAGCACATCCATAAGCCCAGCCTCTCAGACTCTAGCATGATAAACTTGTGTCCTACAGGGTTCTGAAAGGCACATTGTTGAAAGTCTTAATATGCTCCCAAAGCACTTTATGATAAGCAGTTGACTTGTATTGTCAATGTCATTACAGTTCTGACCCTAGCAGAGAACCAGTACCTCACGCCCATCACCCTAGCTCAGGAGGCTGAGGTCTCTCATAGGGTGAAACCAGCCAAGGCAGGGAAGTCTAGGACATTCTGACTTCCTGTTCTGAAAGGTCAGATGCTTAAGAAATTCCTGTTTCACTTGGTGATGAGAAGTTACTTGCACTCTAAATATTCTTGGAGTTCTTGAGCTACAAAAGAAGGAAAGAAATATTATTGACCCAATCAGGGTTCAAATGAAGTTCTCAGGATCCAAGCCCTAACTCTGTTAGCAGGAAGAACTCCAGTGTAACACTGTATTTGAAGGACAGAAAACAGTTTCAAAAGCCAGGCTAGGTGCAGAGAACTAGGCCTGCAGGATTAGGAGGCAGAATATACACATTCATCATGGAAGTGAGCTGCAAAACCACTTCATTCATTCCAGGCACAGCCAGCAATGGGGGCAACCTGAAACATTTGTTAGAGTTACACCAGGATCAGGCTTTTCTCAGTCATTTCAAACAATGACTAATTAACCGTCCTTCCTCATGTGAAGTGGGCCTCAGGCTATATTTAGATTACCAATAGAGAGCCAGTTTAGTGCTGGAGAGGGGAGGAACAGAGTAGAAAAACCCTGCTCTCTGGTCTTACGGACTGGGTTTTTGACTCTCAATTTGTCAAGTTTGAAGGCCCTTCTATCTCTGCCAGTCCATTCTCCTTACTTCATTCTCTACATCATTAATGCAAATCCCCAGTCCAAGGAGGGGCAGGGCCATTTCTCTTCTGTCTCCAAGCACCTGAGTTAGAACCTGGCTCTGCCCTCTTGACTCTGGGGCTCTTGGATGCCTGAGAAGTGGGACAGAGACAGTCATCCTGCTCTGCATTTGTGTGAAGGCGATGCTGGTGTCCTGGCACACTGAAGAAAGCCTCATGACTGGGAATGTTCCCTTCTGTCCTTCTGACGTCAAAAACAGATTCATCTATCAGCTTTCTTTCCTTCCTTCCTTCCTTCCTTCCTTGCTTCCTTCCTTGCTTCCTTCCTTCCTTCCTTCCTTCCTTCCTTCCTTCCTTCCTTCCTTCCTTCCTTCCTTCCTTCCTTCTTCTTTCTTTCTTTCTTTCTTTCTTTCTTTCTTTCTTTCTTTCTTTCTTTCTTTCTTTCTTTCTTTCTTTCTCTCTCTCTTTCTCTCTCTCTCTTCTCTCTCTCTTTCTTTCTCTCTTTCTTTCTCTCTTTCTTTCTCTCTTTCTTTCTCTCTTTCTTTCTCTCTTTCTTTCTTTCTTTCTTTCTTTCTTTCTTTCTTTCTTTCTCTCTCTCTCTCTCTCTCTCTCTCTCTCTCTCTCTCTCTCTCTCTCTCTCTCTCTCTCTCTCTCTCTCTCTCTCTCTCTCTCTCTATTTCTTTTTATCTATCTACCTACCATCCTACCTAGGTAGCTATCTCTTTGTCAGTTGTTGGGATGAATTCAAGGCCTGGGAATTGTTTCTAGCACTCTGGTACTTGAGCCACAGCACATATTCTGGCTTTGTCTGTGTACAGGTGCCTGAGGAATTGAACCCAGGGCTTCTTGCATGCTAGGCAAGCACTCTCTCATTATTCCATATTCCCAGCTCCTTCATTTTTTTCTTAATGGTAGTTTTTACATAAATATGCTACCATTTTATGTTCTCAAGTTTAATTTTCTGAATACTGGTTACTTCTAAGAAACCTGATCTCTTCCCTTGCCAGATTTGTGATTGTTCCTGGATTGCCCTCATAATAAAATGTAAATGAAGGCTGCTGAGAGCTTCAGTGTGCATCATATAAAGACACAGGCCTAGAACCCAGGAAGAGAAAAGCAATGGGCCTGAAATGAAGAGAATGATGCAGTATGTACAACTAGCATATCTGAAAAATAAACCAGTAAATAAAAGCAGTAGGTAGGGCACTGATACATAAACTTGGCCTTCTCTTTTTGAATTTTTTTGTGGCCATCCCAGGATTTAAACTCAGGGCCCGATGTGTTCCTGAGCTGTTTTGCTCAAGACTGAGTCTCTACCACCACCACAGCTCCACTTCCCCCCAGCTGGTAGTTAATTGGACCTAAGCAATTCCCAGGCTTTCCTGCCTGGTCTGTATTGTATCTCCTACTGAGTTTTCTCTCTCAAAGTTGGAGCTCTACCCTCTGGGCCATTGCTTCACTTCTGGTTCTCTGGTGGTTTATTGGAGAAAATAGTCTCAGAGACTCTCCTGCTCTGCTGGCTTGAATGGCGTTCTCCTGAGAAGGCTTCAAATGGTTTCCTCAGGAATTCACTGAGGAGACACTCCACACAAACCCTTAGTCTAAATCTCGAGGACTACTAGAGAAAAATGGAAACATTGTTATACCCCAGTCCCAGGACCCCCACCAAAAAGACCACCGAGTGTCAGACTTTACAGCTGTTTTAAGGTTTTATTTAAACGGGATGCAGCTCGGGTCTCATCCTACACTCCAACACAGCAGCACCTAGGAGGAGAGCCCCAAGGTAAAGATTTGCAGAGGTTATAAAGGCACACAACCAACCAGGTGTTTGGATTACCACCACGTGTTTCTCTGCTAGAAATAAGCAACAAGTGGTCACTGCCTCAAAACTTTAACCCTTCATTCCCCCCCCCCCTTGACTTATGGTCTTGTGGCTCCAGCCTCAAACTAAACTCCAACAGCTCTTGATCTTGAATGGGTATGGTCCCTAACTGACCTTAGCCATACTATTAAACAACAATACCAATAATAATCAGCTCATTTTTCTTTTCTTGAGTTGTATGCTGAGTGGTTGGGTAGGATGCTTGGAGACTTCCCATGTTTCCCCACGGTTGTCCAGGGCAAAGGGTTCAGCTGGTCTGGGGTGGGAGCAATGGATCCAAGCAGCAATGCCATCCACCTTAAGGGCAGTAGGTGTAGCCAGTAGCACCATGTAAGTTCCCTTCCACCGTGGTTCCAGAAATATCAGGTTGTGTCTTCCAACAAACACCCAGTCCCCTGGTTTAAACAAATGGCAGGGGGTAGGAATAGAAGCAGAATCATATAATGCTCTAAGCTGGGTCCACATTCTCTTATGCACCATCTGTAGTCAAGCTTACACAGAAATTCAATATCATCCAAATCAGCAAGCAATTCAATCTGAAGGGTAGGGATAATGGGTGGAGGGTGTCCATACATTATTACAAAAGGAGTAAAGCCAAGCTGATAGGGTGAATTTCTTACTCTAAACAGGGCAAATGGAAACAGCGATGCACAGTCTGGGCGAGTCTCCAAGGCCAATTTAGTTAAGGTATCTTTTAGAGACCGATTCATTCTTTCTACCTGCCCTGAACTCTGGGGTCTATAAGCACAGTGCAATTTCCAATCCATCTCCAGTGCCGCAGCTATTCCCTGACTTACTTTTGAGTCGAAGGCTGGTCTATTGTCCTACCCAGTGGTGGATGGGAAGGCATCCCTGGGTAGGATTTCCTCCATGATCTTCTTAGATATGACGTTCACAGTCTCATGCTTTGTTGGGTAGGCTTTAACCCATCCTGAAAATGTGTCTACAAAAACTAGCAAATATTTATATCCAATTTTTCCAGTTTTAATTTCTGTGAAGTCTACTTCCCAATACACACCTGGCCTATCTCCATGGAGATGAGCTCCTTTTGTAACCAGTTGATTAGGGGCATTGTTGAGCTGACAGGCTTTAAAATTTTTTAACAATGTCCTCAGTGAGTTGATTTCCTTGCCTGATTTTTACTTCTGAGAGTAGGAGCAAGTTCTCCATTCTTTGGGTTCCCATGTGAGAGACCCGATGGATTCTCATAAGAAACCTCTTGCCCAATCTTTGTGGCAAGATAAGTTTCCCCTCACCAGTTTTCCACCAGTCTTTATCTCTTTCTCTGTTTGGGGGTTTATAGGCCATGGAAATTTTCTTTATCCACTCCAAGTTTTCTTGGGAGTATTGAGGCTCAGGAGGCAAACCTTGTGGCCATGGGCTGGAGGCCCACCTCCTTAGCTGCCTGATTGGCCAAGTTATTTCCTTTGGTTATTGAATCAATTACCTTTTGATGGCCAGGAAAGTGCATAATGGCAATATTTGCTGGTTCCCATAAGGCCCGGATGAGGCTTAAAATTTCTTTTGCGTTTATAATAACCTTTGCCTCAGCTGTCAACAGCCCCCTCTCTTGGTAAATGGCTCCATGGACATGCACAGTGGCAAAAGCATACCGACTGTCCTTGTAAATGTTTAGTCTCTTCCCTTTTCCCATCTGTAGGGCTTTTCTTAGTGTCACTAGTTCTTCTCTTTGTGCAGACGTTCCCTGGGAGAGTGCTTCTGCCCACACTATCTCAGTGTCTGTGGTGATTGCTGCATTGGCGTACCTTTTTCCCTCTCAAATGAAACTGCTGCCATCTGTGAACCAGGTATGCTCAGCATGCGATAGTGGCAAGTCCAACCAGTCTAGCCTCTTTTCTTTCGCCTGGTCGCTCTTTTCACACTCAATTTCATGTTCTTTGTCCTTCCATTCCTGTCTTTGCTACTGTCTCTCTCTTATTGTAAACCCTTTCCACTGCAGCTACTAGATCCCTAATAGACTTTTCACTAAGTCTGTCTAGAGCCTGCAACTTTCGCTTTATGTCTGGTGCAGCTTGATTTATATAGGCAAACATAATTATCTGAGCCGACTCCTGGGTCTCAAGATCATACAGGTATAGTGACTAAAAGCTTCCATGAGCCACTCAAGATATGCTGCCAGACTTTCACTTCCTCCCTGTCTAACATTATAAACTTTGGCCATATTAGTAGGTTGGCAAGCTGCCACCTTGAGACATGACAACAGAGCCTGGCGATAGATGAGGAGTCGCTCCCTACTTTCAACTGTATTGTTGTCTCAATTGTTGGTTGGATCTCAGGAAAATAGGCAGTGATCAGGGCAGGATCCGTGATAGGTGCTCCTGTGGGGCCAGGGATATGTTTCCGGGCTGCCTCTTGGATATAGTCTCTCTCTTCCGTGGTAAAAAGACCTGTAAAAGCTGACTAAAATCATCCCAAGTGGGCTGATGAGTAAAGAGAATAATTTCAAGCAAACAAATTAAATCCTGGTGTTTCTCAGAAAAGGGGGCATTTTGGGTGTTCCAATTGTGTAGATCACTGGTAGAAAATGGCCAATATTGGAGTTACTGTTGACCATCTGAATCCACAGGACCTATGGTGCGTATGGGAAAAACAGCTGCATTAGAAGGGGGGTTGATCCCACTTTGTCGTGGAGTGACTGGCCACTCAGAAACTTTAAGGGCAGGTGCTGAGTGTTTTATAGCTCCCTCCTCCTCTTGACCATTCTCAGGTTCTGCAAAAGGAACTTGGAAAGGAGAGTATGGGGGAGGAAACATTTCTTCTTCCAAGTTATCTCCCTGAAAAACCGGAGGATACCTTTTCTTTCCCTCTGTCTCAGTTGCTTTATGCAAGTCTAGGAGGCTAGATGGAGTGGTGCCTATGGTTTCCAGTCCCGCCAGACATACAGTCCAAAAAACAATAAACAGTACAAACAAAACACATGCAGGCCTGATAGTTACAAAAAAGGGCTTACAAAGTGGAGATCTCCCAAATTGGTCCACTGACTACAGTCACGGTGGGGTTCCACACCCATGCCACACAGCAGAAAGAGCAGAGCCACAGTGGGCGAGTTGGGCCTCTGTTAGGAGGCCCTCTTGGTCAGTTCCGGCCCAACACTGAACCGACCCCCATCCCACAATTCACATGGTGGTGTTCCAAGGACTGCCCCCCCACCCCACCCCCCCCCCCCGCCACACACAGCGGGGTTCCAAGGACCCCCGCCCCACAAGAGGATCTTGGACATCTCCCAGTTCCTCCAGGGTCGTTGTGCAAGTGCATCTGCCTCAACAACACTTTAGGAATCAGAGTGGACATCCTCACAAAGGAAAACGAAAGTAAAACAGACAAATGACAGGACAAGACAAATTAAAAAAGACAGCTCTGTATTACCTTTGGAGTCTGAGATCTCGGGGATCTTTGGGGGGTTCCCGGACAAGCCCTCACTAATATGGTATACCCAGGTCGCAGGATCCACGCCAAGAAGACCATCGAGGGTCAGACTTTATAGCTGTTTAAGGTTTTATTTAAACGGGCTGCAGCTTGGGTCTCATCCTACACTCCAACACAGCGGAGCCTAGGAGGAGAACCCTGAGCTAAAGTTTAGCAGGGTTTATAAAGGCACACAACCAACCAGGTGTTTGGAGTACCTCCACATGTTGCTCTGCTAGAAACAAGCAACAAGTGGTCACTGCCTCAAAACTTTAACCCTTCACATGAAGATGCTACTAGTGTGTTCTAGACACTTAACATTGGAGACACAAAACACTAATAATTATTAGATCATTTTATAGGCAAAAGGAGCAATGCAGACTGTATGAGGATCACTCCAGCTTTCAGTCCTCATATCCTGAGACAGTAAATTCACAGCAGCTCAATGCTAAGTGACAGAACTGGCATATACTTTGGATATTTGCTCCCAAATCCTGTGACACTCATTTCTCACTTTTGGCCTCAAACCTATGACCAGAGGGGAAGATGAGGAGAGAAAATCCTTCTAAGGGAAAGCAGCTATAAATAACATTGGATAGTTTGCTTATAAATTATAACCTTGGGAATGACCCTGTTAAGAAGTCAGATTGTCCAGATTAAAAAATGAAGAAGAGAAGAAATAAGGTGCCAGTGGCTGCTGTCTGTAATCCCAGGACCTCAGGAGGCTGAGATGTAGAGAAACTTAGTTTGAATCCAGACAGTGTATGAAAGTCCATGATACAGTTATTTCTAAGAGATCACAGAAATACCCAGAAGTGTTGCTGTGACTCAAGCTTAATGCAGTACCCTTGAACAAAAGGAGCCCAGGGACCATGGATAGAATCATATTTCCACCCCAGGAGCTGCCCCCTCAAAAAGAGCCTGTACTTCCATGTCTTTGTATTCTTATAGGTGAAATTCCCGAGTAGCTATACTGAATGGCACCAACCTAGGAAATTTGTATTCAGTACAATGAGTTCAAAACAGAGAGACTTCTTTCAAGATAGTGCATGTTCCTGGGCTCCCCTCACTGTTCTCAGTGTAACCTGAGGGTTTCTCTGCATCACAGGCCTGCTGGAGGAAGTCTCTCTCATTGTCTGGACAGGCACAGAAAAGTCCTCACTCCTGTACAGCTGGGTAACAAACAACTCCATCTGGGTCAGTCAGTGAGGATGTGTGTGAGTGGGCTCTGAAGGTCAGGAAAAAATGGCGTCTTTGTACCCTTAGCTATCTCTCTCCCCAGTGCTCTGTTTTAACAGGAGACCTTCATTTGTGCCACCTCTCATGGCAGGCCAAGTTCTTTGCACTTATCCTGTCTTTGTGAGACTATATTCTGTTGTTCAGTTACAGTGCTCAATATAATTCAAGAGTCATTCAGGCAGACAACTAAGGCACTGAACATAACGAAATGATTCATTGCAAGCAATGTTGGGCCTATGATGCCTTTCCTATGTTTCCGGAAGCTTGGGAAATCCAAGCACATGTTGGATATCACAAAGCTTCCTGTCATCTAGGACTGGTGAAGCTCATCAGGTTTTGAAACCTTTTGACTTCTCCTAGCTGGTCCCTGGGTGGCCAGGTTTTTAGGTTGAACATAGGGCCTGAGTGCTGACCATGAGCTCAGTGCAGAAGACCAGTGCTTTCCCATTTTGTGTAACAACATCTCTTCTGGTCTGTGAGTGTATGTGTGGGTGTGTATGTGTGTACACCACGGTGTGTGTGTGCTTGGGTGGGTGTGTGCATGCACACATATACATGAGTCCTGAAGCTTGACCTCAGGACCTGAGGACTGTACCTAGTTTCTCTTGTACAATGATATCCCTCTCCCACTTGAGCCACAGAGCCACTTCAGGCTTTGTCCTAGTCATAAGGTCCTGAGAAATGAAGCCCACGATTTTATATATGCAAAGTATTCTACCACTAAGGCACATTCCCAGCCCTCTATTTCAGCTTTGTTAGTTTTTTTCTGTCTTTTTTATTGTTGTTGTTGTCAATTGAAGGAGTTGAAGTCTTGGTGTGGGTGCTCTTCCTGACCCCTTCAGCTCAAGTCTTGTGCTCTACCACTGGACCACAGAGCTACTTCCGGTTTTCTTGTGGTTCATTGGTGCTAAGTTTCTCAAGGACTTTCCTGCCTAGGCTAGCTTTTAACCATGATCCTCAGATCTCATCCTCCTGAGTAGGTAGTATAACCAACATGAGCTCAAGCACCCAGCTTCCCCTTCAGGTTCTTTGTAGTGAATTGGAGATAATAGTCTCATAGTACCTTTTGTGTCTGAGATAGTTTGGAACCCAGATCTTTAGAACTCAGCTTCCCGAGAAGGCAGGATGACAGACTTCAGCTACTGACCCCTTGGCCATAGCTTCTGCTGCAAGGGGGTCCATGGCTCCACGTGGTGGAGTGCTAGCCATTAGCCCAAGAGATAAGGGTCAGTGCCTCAGCCTCAGGGTCAAGGTTCATGACCAAGAAAAAACCAAACCAAACCATTGTCTGCTGTAGACAACTCACGAGACTTCAGTAATACATAATTTTGTCCCTGACATGGGGGCCTATCTGAGCCTCAATATTCTTGTCTGTATAATTATCTAAGTTGTGGAGCTCTTACACAGACAAGATGTAAGTATGCACCTGGTTAAGGACATAGCACATGGCACTCTTTGCACCACTCAGCACACTGCATCCTGTGAAAGACTCAGCACATAGCACCCTGTGCAGAACTTAGAATGGAGCACCCAATGGAGGACTCAGCACATAGCTCCATTCCACAAGCTGTCATTAGAATTAGGGTGCTTTCATCAGTATCACCATTCTTTGAGGAAAATTTGCAAACCTTAAAAGTTCACAATTAATGGCTTAGTGGGGTGTTTTTCTGGGGAGAGGGTGTTAGTCATGGGGCTTGAACTCAAAGCTCTACCACTCGGAGCCACATTTTGAGATGTCTCTCAGACTTCCTGCCAGGACTGGGTTTTAAAGTCCCTGAGGAGCTAGGATAACGGGCATAAGCCAGGATGACATGGGTAACCCGTGGAGCAGGGTTGCAGCAGTTTACATGTGACTAAGTCAGGTTAGGTGGAAGCTGTCAGCACCAGACTCCTAGCTTGCTCTGTAATGAGGTATTTGAAGTTCTGTCCTTCTGTAGAATATCCTACCCTTTTTGGGCATCATACCTGGGGCTTGAGTAAGAGCTTAGACACTGTCCCTAAACGTTTGTGCTCAAGGCTAGCACTCGATTGAAAGACAGCAGAACTTCTGAGTTTTCTGTTTTGTGGCACTGAGGAATCGAACCCAGGGCTTCGTGCTTACTATGAAAGCACTCAACCACCAAGCCTCAGGAGTGAACGAGGTATAAATAGATAGAGACTTATGTATATAAATATTATATACACAAAAAGAGATTACTGCATAATATTAAATTATAGATAATATTGCTACCAATACTTAGGTATTAAATGATGTCTCCATTTAATGATGTGTCCCAGTTAACAATTAATAAAGCATTAATTAATAATTACTCAATATCCCATAACTGTTTATCATATATATATACATATATCCATACATATAATTTGATATTTCATAGAATGAGAACAATGTCTATATATTATTAAATTATGCATCATGTGTTACTCCCAATTATTAGTTGTTTAATTATGTCACCTTGTAATTTTTATTTTGTTAATGCTTAAAAAAATATTACTTAAACTTAGTGCACATCCTACACTTATTGCATGTAATGTTATCCTAGAATGATTCACTACTAATTCAATCTGTTTATCATTTATTGTAGTGGTAACTCTTCTACCTATGATGTTTTCTACCTTTATTACATCCTATTACATAGCATATAGATTTGCATCCAAATTATACATCCTACCTGACACAGAGCACTTTCAAAGAAAAGGAATACCTGTGTCGTGCTCAGCTTCTCACTCCAAGATTACATTTTTGGGAGTGCTGGGATCTAAAATCAGGGCAAAGAAGGCTCAGTTCATGAATGGGTGACTTCCAGCACAGCAGCCCCTAGCCAATTCAGCTGCCTGGCAGTGCCCAGGCCCTGAGATTGAGCCCTGTATGTTGACTCCAAATTGTGCTTAGAGTAGTTATTCATTTTATTTTTTTATTCATTTACTATTTATTTTATTGACTGCTATAACACATGGAATATTTACTACATTTATTAAATAAGATATAGAATTGCCTATGCATGAAACTTCACACCTGACACCCAGGACTTTCACAGAAAAAGAAAACATGTGTCACCCTGTGTCCTACTGCATGATTCAATTTTTGTTAGTGCTGGCATCTGAACTCACAGCCTACAAGGCCAAATTCATGAATGGGTGAGTGTCAGTACACCAGCCTGGGGCATATGGAGCCGACAAGCAGTTCCCAGCACCTGAGATTTAGCCCCAGGGGTTGACAAAACAAGAACAGGTGGACATGCAGTTGGTAGTACACAAATAAATATAGATCTTTATAGAGTACCAGAGATGTCTATATATTATTTAGTTATATAGGCTACATTCCTACCAATTCTTGGGTATTTATTATGCCTCCATGTAATTAATATTACTGTTTTCATCCTTAATGAATTATTAATTATATCAACCACTGTCCCGAAACTGTTGTGTCTATGTAATTAATAGTATTCTTTTAATGTGTTAAAATATTCATTAAAATCCATCAGCCTCCTAAAATCACTCTGTAATTTTATGCTAGTATCATTCAGGAACAAGTAATACAACCTTGACATTCATAACTTTCCATCGGTATTCCTATGAATAG
The DNA here is from genome assembly GCF_024711535.1 of Dipodomys merriami. NCBI lineage: Eukaryota > Metazoa > Chordata > Mammalia > Rodentia > Heteromyidae > Dipodomys > Dipodomys merriami. The sequence continues at coordinate 130,828 of NW_027202672.1, forward strand.
GAACGAGAATCTTAGGATCTCCCTTCATTGGTAGGGGTCAGGACCCAGCTTCAAACACAGGGCCTATGTTGTCATGTTGGTCCATGGCTTCTCTGGAAGAACGACAACATTCAGCAATGCCAGGTAACCAACACTTTTCAGCCCTGTCATTTAGACCCAGGATGGTCACCTTGAAAATCAAACAAATGTAAAACCGGCAGCCATCTGCAAGTTACTGGGGTTTTTTTTCTGTGTCTTTTCATTTATTTATTTTTCCTGTCAGCCTTTGAGGCCCAGGAACCTAGGTTCGGCTGTGGGTCCAGTGGCTGCAACCCAGGCTAGAGTGATCAAAGCTGAGAAGAGTTGCCATGCCCTGAATTCAAGCCCTGTGCTTGGCAAAATAAAAATATGTAATACATACATGCATACATACATATATACATTAAAAATATTTAGCAATTATTAGGCTACTTGGAGTTGTATTCACGCCATTTTTTCTGCTGGGCCTGGGATTTGAATTCAGGGTCTGGGTAAATCTGCAGTACTGTAGGGGAAGGGAAAGCTCACAGTGCTGGAAGATAAGAAAGACAGGCCTGTTCCTAGCACTCGCAAAAATAATATTTGTATACATTTTAAATACATGATTTATACTTACATACACATATTTACTGCATATTGCATTTAGTGTAGTTATTCATTTTATTTTGTTTTTTATTCATTCATTATATATTTTAGAGAGTATGATTACATTTATAACATTTTTTACATCCTATTACACAGAACAGAGATTTGCCTATGTATTATACATCATTCCTGAGACCCAGGACATTCACTGATAAAGAAAACAAGTGGGACACTTGCCTTCTTCCACCAGGATTAAGTTTTTGGCAGTTCTGTGATTTGAACTCTGGGACTAGAAGGCCCACTTCATGAATGGGTCAATGTTAGCCCACCAGTCTGACGCAAGTGAAGTTGTTGAGCAAATTTGAGGACCTGAGATGAAGCCCTAGGAGTGGCCAATATATAAACAGATAGATGTGTAGATTGAAGCATGTGTGTGTATTTACATATGTATATGAATCTATAAATAAAGTTATATAGAGAGACAGATAGACATTTATGTAGATTCTAGTGTATAACTCTATACAAAGAATGATGACCTATATCTTATTTTTATATATTCTATTACTATGAATTATTTGGTCTAAAATTATGCCTCCATTAATTAATCATGGTAGGAGACTTAATAAAGTATTAATTAAATTAATCAATGACCTATATTTATTGTGTACAATCTTATACTACAATGACTAGCTAATTAGTAGTTCAATTGGTACATTACAAAGATTCTATCATTGTTCTTATAGATAGGAACGAGTAGGTGAAAGTCCCAGGATCAAACTGAGGGCCTAGGTGTCTTGGTTGGGCTCAGGCTTCACTGACAGCCCACCAGCCTTCGGCCATGCAAGGACATGTACAATTTTCAAGCCGAGGCATTGAGAGCCAGGGTGGCTCTCAAGGAAACAAAGGTAAAACTATTGTCTAAAACTTCCTGGTTTTTCCTCGACCATCTTGATTGCTTTATTTTTTTTTTTTTTGCCAGAGCTGCGAGTTGAACTCAGGTCGTAGGATCCCTGGATCATCTGTAGGTGTAAAAGCTGCACCCCAGCCTAGGGTAATCAAGGCTGAGGCAGAGTTGTGATGACCTGAGTTCAAGCCCCGTGCCTGCCCTCCCAAAAAAGTTAAGGTCCTGGCTAGGAGTTTGGGCCATTTGATCTGCCATACCTGGAATTTGAACTCAGGGACTGGGTAACACTATTGTGTTCTGGGTGAAATGAAAGCTAACCTCCTAGAAGAAAAAAAAATTTGGAGCATTTCCCAGTGTGTGAATTCCAGCCCTAGAAATGGCAAAGAATAATATTTATATACATGGATAATATCTATCATATATATCTATTTGCATAGATATTACATATTGTATCTAGGGCACAATATTTCCCACAGAAAGGAAATCAGGTCAACATTGGCTTCTTACACCACCTATTGACTTCAGCACTCCTGGGATTTGAACTCAGGGCCTGGAATGTCTAAATCATCAAGGGGTCAGTTAAGGACAGCAGCCTCAAATAAATTCAATGCCAGGCAGTTCTCAGGGCCTGAGTTCTAGCCACATGAGTGTCCAATATATAAATAGATAGATGTGTAAATTGCTGCAAATACGTGTGTATAAGTATATATAGTGAGAGAAAGAGAGAGATGTATATGTATATTCCACTGTACATTTAAATATAAATATATTTATAGAATGTGAGATGTCTATATATTATTAAATTATATGTAATATATTACTAATAAATATTAGGTATTAAATTATGCCTCCATTTAATGAAGTATCATGGATTAAGGCACAATAAAGTACTTCCTTTTGTAAAGGGAGCTCTGGGACAATTTCTAGGCTCATAGTTCAAGCCTCAGGATCTGCACTAAAAAAAAGCCAGTGGATGTTCACTGATAGAAATACATGCATATATACACAGACACATGCAATTGCATGTGTCTGTGTATATATGCATGTATTTCTATCAGTGAACATCCATAGTCGTTATGAACAATAGCACCCAGCTAACAAATTTGCTTTGAATAGAATGATGTCATAGCACAGAGAGTGCTTTCAAGACTGTGCATGTTCCTAGTCAAAAAAAAATTAAGAGGGGGGACCAAGATGGCGACGGAGCAGTAGGGAAACGCCACAGCTCTCTCCAACCAAAAAGAGAGTTCGAGTTCCAACGCTTAATCTCCCCAAGAGACCGACAACAACAAAAAGACGAACACTCAGAGAAAAACCAGAGGCGGAGAATAACAAAAAAAGAAAGAGAGGAAAAGAAGAATTTCAGAACAGAGAAAAGCGAAGACCCCTCCCCCAACCTTTACTGGCCGCCCGGCAGTGCGACAAGCCGCAGCCGGGGGGCTGCGAGAGCCCCAGAGACACAGCAGAGACACAGGGGGCCGCTTTCAGATCACCAGGTACCGGTTTGCAGAACAGCTGATCGCCAGGAACAGAGAAACCTACCAGCCTGGAGTCTCCACAAGGATCCCACCCCCACCCCTCACTCTCCACCCGAGCAGAGAGGCTCCATCCCGCCAAAGCCGCTCGGCACCAGCAGCGCGAGAAAGGGACCTGTTGGCAGACCACCCGCCCGCCCAATCGTGATCGCAGCGACCTGGCTGGGCCATTTGGGCCCCAGAGGCTCCGCGAAGAAGCTGCCTGAGCGTGGACACTTTGACCCGACAGCTTCAACAGAGGCAGAGATAGAAAAGAATCACACAGAGCCACCACCGCCCAACCCAGCCCGGATTGCAACAACAACTGATGACCTACACCACACAGAAACAACCAGCTCCAGGGTGAGTACCCCACAGGGGAAGTGTGTCCCTCAAGGGAGACCAGAGCTGGAGGGAATCCCCAGACCCTGACCTAGAGTCCCTACCCCAACACCCGGACCACAGGACCCACTAAAACTGGGAACTGTTTGAGAGCTCCACCAGCCCGTGGAGCACACTCAGCTGGCCAGGCTAGAGCAAGAGCACCCCTGGAAGGGAGCTTAAATGCCCAAACCAGGAACAGCGCCCCTGGGTCAAGACTACCAACAGTAGAAGAAATTTGAACTGTGTCCCCCAGGCTGCATAACCTAGGTGGTACACACATCAGCACAGGCCTAACAAGCGTGCTCCAGGCTGGGGCCGGAACCAGGCCTGGGGATCCGGCGCCTGAACAACACAACCAACTCCTCCCAATTGAAGTAAAAAGCTGAGCATACGCCTCAACAGAGGGGAGAAAACCAGGAAACAACACTCCCCGGGAAGCACGCCTGTGACAACAAAAGACCTGGAGGCCCAGGACAAGAGAAGCCCAAACCCCACCAAAACTCCACCCATAAACCCTAGACTGGGAATTGGGCAACACAGGCTGCCAGCACCTGATAGTAAGCAGGAGCTCAGACTGTTAAGGCGGCTCAGCAATAGAGTGATAGTCTTGGATGTATGAGGCCCTGGATCTGATTCCTCAGCATCACAAAAGCAAAAAGGCTCAGAAGTGGTGCTGTGGCTCAAATGGTAGGGTGCCAGCCTTGAGCTGAAAAGCTGAGGGACAGCACCCAAACCTAGAGTTCAAGCCCACAACCAGGCCAAAACAAACAAACAAAAACACATCAGGAGCCCATAGCAGACTCCAGTATTTGGGAGAGTGCATCCAGAGCATCTGTTCTTCACAAGAGCATGCGTAGGAGCAAACACAAGCAGTCTAGGCTGCTCAACCCTTCCAAAGGCGGGAACTGCCAGCAATCTACAGCAAAGAGCTGAGAATCCAGCTGGAAATAGGCTCCCAACAGAACCCAGATCAGGCACAGACTCTCTCTACCAATACAGAATCAGCAACCAAGCAAAGACAGACACACCAAAACAAAATTGAAGAGCAGTCTCCTGAACCTCCATGCGAAAATCACAGAGAAAAATCACAAGGTTTACCACCACCCTGGACAGCAAGCTCACCTCAAAAGCCAGCAGCCATGCAGGGGAGAGCCCCAGTGGGAGCAAAGCAGGAATGGAAGACAAAAGCTACATCCAAGAGTTGCTGGAGGCAATGACTCAAGAAATAAAGCTAGAAATTGATCAGAAATTGAAAGAGCACAAGGATGAACTATCCAAAGAGATAGAGGGTATCAAACAAGAGATGCATGCAAAAATAGAAGCTGCACAAACCTCAGTAAGAAGTGAGATAAATGCCAAATTAGAGGTAATGCATACCTCATTGAGAGGTGAGATCAGTACTCTGAGAACCAATATTGAATCCATAAAGGGATCCATTTCCTCCATGCAAACCACAATAGAAGCCACTGTCAACAGAGTGAATGAAATGGAAGGTAGAGTGTCAGATACAGAAGACAGAATACACCAACTGGACCAAAAAGTGACAGATATGGAAAAATCACTCAAATTAAACCAAAGGGATATTCAAGAGCAAGCAGATAATGCTAAAAAATTTAACCTTCGCATAATTGGAGGGGACGAAGGTGAGGAATTCCAGAGCAAGGGAATGCAACACTTATTTAACAATATAATCAATGAAAATTTTCCCCACCTCAAAAACGACCATCTTAACTACATCACAAAAGCTTATCGAACACCCAACAAGCAAGACCCCAGGAGAAACACTTCTAGACACATTATAGTAAAAATGATAGATCTGAATAATAAGGAAACAATCTTGCATGCAGCAAAAATGAAGAAGGAGCTATACTACAACGGGAAAAAAAATAAGAATTACTGCAGATCTCTCCACACAAACAATGAATGCAAGAAAAGCCTGGGAAAGCACCATACGAGCCCTGAGAGCCAATAACTGCCAACCCAGACTGATCTACCCGGCAAAGCTAGCATTCACATTCGATGGAGAACTGAAAATTTTAATAGCAAAGAAAAACTAAATGAATACATAAACATTAAGCCAGCATTACAAAGAATTCTAAGAGGGGGGACACAACCTGAAGAAAGCAACCAGGAACTGGGGCCTGCCCCAAACAGGAGTTACTCAAAGTCTAACTGAGCAAGCACAGGAGGAAAGGAAAGAAGAAAAACTTAGGAAAACGGAATGGCAGGGACAACAATGCATCTCTCTATACTTTCTCTTAATATAAATGGGCTGAATTCGCCAATTAAAAGAAAACGAACTGAGGACTGGATCAGAAAACAAGACCCATCCATCTGTTGCCTTCAGGAGACCCACCTCTCAGCCAAACATACAAACAAACTCAGAGTGAAGGGGTGGAAAAGGATCTACCAATCAAACGCCCCCAGTAAGAAAGCAGGTGTAGCTATCCTGATATCTGACAAAATAAACTTTTCATTAAAATCAGTACAGAAAGACAAGGACGGACACTACATATTAATAAAGGGAACAATCCAAGAGGAAGATATAACCATCATCAACTTATATGCCCCAAATATTGGTGCACCCAGATATGTCAAAAAAATGCTCTCAAACTTACAGAATAAAATAGATCCCAATACGATAATACTAGGAGACTTTAACACACCACTCTCGCCAAAGGACAGGTCTACCAACCAGAGGATTGGCAAAGAAGCTACCGAATTAAGAGAGGCCATACTTCAAGTGGAATTAACTGACATCTACCGAGTATTTCACCCTAAAACAACACAGTACACATTCTTCTCAGCAGCTCACGGAACTTTCTCCAAAATAGACCATATCATAGTTCATGCAAGGAACTTAAGCAAATACAAAGGGATCGACATAATCCCCTGTATCCTATCTGACCACAGTGGAATCAAGCTAGCTCTCAATAACAAAGCATACCATACCGCAGAAATTTCTCTAATACATGGAAATTGAACAGCACACTCCTTAACAATGCCTGGATAACAGAAGAGATCAGAGAAGAAATAAAGCATTTCCTACAACTCAATGAAAATGAAAACACCTCACAAAGAAACTTGTGGGACACAGCAAAAGCAGTCCTGAGGGGCAAATTTATTGCCCTCAGTGCCCACATCAAGAGAATGGAGACAGACCAAGTAAATAATCTCATGTTGCAATTAAAACAGCTAGAAAAACAAGAAAAAAGGTGACCTAAAGCTACTAGACGAAGCCAGATAACCAAATTAAAAGCAGAGATTAACCAATTAGAAAATCAGAAAACCATAACCAAAATAAACCAAACAAAAAGCTGGTTCTTTGAAAAAATAAACAAAATTGATGGCCCATTGGGTAGATTAATTTAAAAAAGATGAGAGGAAACCCATATTAATAGGATTAGGGATGCCATGGGAAACATCACAACACGTACCCAAGATATCCAAACAATTCTAACAGACTACTTTCAAAAGCTATACTCTCTAAAGGAAGAAAATCGGGCAGAAATGGATGCATTTTTAGAGAAATACAAGTTACCCAAACTGAGCAAAGAAGAAGTTAACCAATTAAATAAGCCAATATCCTATAATGAGATACAGGAAGCTATCAAAAGTCTTCCAACAAAAAAAAGTCCAGGACTAGATGGATTCACAGCAGAATTCTATAAGACCTTTAAACAAGAACTAATACCCATACTCCTCAAGCTCTTCAGAGAAACAGAGAAGGAGGGAGCTTTCCCAAACTCATTCTACGAAGCCAATATCACACTCATCCCCAAACCAGGCAAAGACCCAACCAAAAAGGAGAATTAAAGGCCAATCTCCTTGATGAACACAGATGCAAAGATCCTTAACAAGATTCTAGCTAACAGAATCCAGAAACACATAAAAAATATAATTCACTATGACCAGGTAGGCTTCATCCCAGAGACACAGGGATGGTTTAACATACGTAAGTCAATAAATGTAATCCAACATATCAACAGAGCCAAGGTCAAGAATCACATGATTATCGCCACAGATGCAGAAAAAGCCTTTGACAAAATTCAACATTCATTCATGGTAAAAGCTCTGGAGAAAATAGGAATAGAAGGAACATTTCTAAAAACAATAAAAGCCATTTATGACAGACCAATAGCCAATATTATACTTAATGGGGAAAAGCTACAACCAATTCTCCTAAAATCAGGAACAAGGCAAGGATGCCCACTGTCTCCACTCCTCTTCAATATAGTCCTAGAAACTTTAGCCAGGGCAATAAGGCAAGAAAAAGACATTAGGGCTGGGAATTTGGCTCAGTGGTAGAGCGCTTGCTTTGCATGCCTGAGGCCCTGGGTTCGATTCCTCAGCACCACATTAGCAACAAGAAAAAAGCCGGAAGTGGTGCTGTGGCTCAAGTGGTAGGGCACTAGCCTTGAGCTGAAGAGCTGAGGGACAGTGCTCAGGCCCAGAGTTCAGGCCCTACAACCGGACCAAAAAAAAAAAACAAAAAAACAAAAAAACAAAACAAAAAAAAAAAAAAAAAAAAAAAAAAAAAGAAAAAGACATTAAAGGGATCCGCATAGGGAAAGAAGAAGTTAAGCTATCCCTTTTTGCAGACGACATGATACAATACCTCCACGATCCCAAAACCTCCATCCCCAAACTCTTAGAAATCATAAATCACTTCGGCAAAATAGCAGGATACACAATAAACCCACAAAAAACAGTTGCCTTCCTATACACTGATAATGTACAGGAAGAGAGGGAAATAAAGGGAGCAACCCCATTCACAATAACCTCCCGAAAAATAAAATATTTAGGAATTAACCTAACCAAAGATGTAAAAGAACTATTTAATGAGAATATAAAAAGTTAAAGAAAGAAATTGCAGAAAACACTAGGAAATGGAAAGACCTCCCATGCTCTTGGATAGGCCGACTTAATATAGTAAAGATGGTAATACTTCCAAAACTAATATACAAATTCAACGCAATTCCTATTAAAATCCCAATGATGTACATCACTGAAATACAGAAAACAGTCCAAAAATTCATATGGAACAACAAAAGACCTAGAATAGCCAAAACAATTCTAGGGGATAAAGACAATATGGGAGGGCTATCCATGCCAAACTTCAAACTCTACTACAGAGCTATAATAACAAAGACAGCATGGTACTGGCACAAAAACAGACCCGAAGACCAATGGAACAGAATAGAAGATCCAGAAATAAATCCACAGGCCTACAGCCAGCTGATATTCGACAAAGGAGCCAAAGACATACAATGGAAGAAACACAGCCTCTTCAACCGCTGGTGCTGGGAAAACTGGGCAGCCACATGCAGAAAACTAAAAGGGGACCCCAGCCTATCACCATGCACCAACATCAACTCAAAATGGATTAAAGACCTTAACATTAAACCTGAATCTCTGAAAGTACTGCAGGACAGAATAGAAGAGACACTTGAACTAATAGGCACAGGAAGGAACTTCCTGAACAGAGTCCCAGGGTCACAACAAATTGGAGAGAGACTGGACAAATGGGACTACATTAAAATAAAAAGCTTCTGCACAGATAAAGCTATCGCAACCAAGCTAGAAAGACAACCAACTAATTGGGAAAAAATATTTACCAGCAATATATCAGACAAGGGGTTAACATCCTGTATATACAGGGAACTCAAGAAATTAATCCCTCCCAAACCTAACAAACCAATTACTAAATGGGCAAGGGAACTAAAGAGGGACTTCTCAAATGAAGAAATAAAAATGGCAAAGAAACACATGAGGAAATGTTCATCATCCCTGGTGGTGAAGGAAATGCAAATAAAGACAACCCTGAGATACCACCTTACCCCAGTCAGAATGTCCCACATCCACAAATCAGCCAACGACAAATGCTGGAGGGGATGTGGAGAACGAGGAATGCTATTACACTGCTGGTGGGAATGTACACTCATACAACCACTTTGGAAAGCAGTCTGGAGGGTCCTTAGAAAGCTAAAGATTGACCTCCCTTACGACCCAGTCATACCACTCCTAGGCATCTACCCTGAACAACAGGAACCAATATACAAGGACACGTGCACCTCCATGTTTATTGCAGCACTGTTCGCAATAGCTAGGATATGGAAACAACCTAGATGCCCCACCACAGATGAATGGATCCAAAAATTGTGATATCTATACACAATGGAATATTATGTAGCCATTAGAAATGACAAAATAATGGCATTTGCAGGGAAATGGATGGAGCTAGAAGGAATCATGTTGAGCGAGTTAAGCCAAGAACGAAGAGACAAACAGTACATGGTCTCCCTGATAAGTGGATGATAAATCCAAAATGTTAGGTGATATGACAAAACTAACAGGACTTAAGAAACAAAGAACTCCCACTCATCTGGTTGAACCACTACCAAATATCCCCATGCTGCTGATCACATATATGGTATATAACATGTGAGCACCATTATATATTACAGACTGTGATAGACAATTTGCTCCAGGAAAGCCAGAATGAACTTGTGACTTTAACGAGCCTCATTATTCCACAATACTGTGAATTACCGGAAATTAAGTAATCACTAAACCACAATCAAAAAAAAAAAGAAAAAAGAACCTTGGGGAAGGGAGGGAGGGAGGGGATGGTAGGGGGAAAACAATGGAGTGGGTAACAATGTTCAAGAGCATGTGTACTCATTACCTCACTCATGTAACTGTAACCCTCTGTATAGTATCTTTACAATAAAAAAAAAAAGAAAAGCCAAAAAAAAAATTAAGACCGTGGCTTGGAATTTGCACCATTTTTCTGACAGGCCTGGGAGGCCAACTCAGGGTCTGATTATCTCTCTGGCACTGTGGGGGAGGGGAAACCAACCATCGTTGAAGACAAAATTTCAGACCAGCTTCCATGGACTGAATTCAAGCCCCAGTACTGGAAAAAATAATATTCATACATGAGATCTATTTACATACATGTGTTCACTCCACATGACATTTATTACCCTTATTTATTTATTATTTATTTTATTTAGTATTATTACATATTTAACATTAATTTCATTTATTACATCTTATGACATGGATTTATTTGGATACAGATTATACATCATACAGAGACCCAGGACTTTCACAGAGAAGGAAAAAATGGGTCAAAATTGGCTTCTGACTCCACATATAAACTTTTGGCCATGCTGGGATTTGAACTCACAGCCCACAATGCACAAATCATGAATGGGCCAGTTGTAAAACAAAAGCCTTTGGCAAACTGAACTGCCAGCCACTTCTGAGATCAAGCAATAGTAGTGGTGGATAGATAGATAGATAGATAGATAGATAGATAGATAGATAGATAGATAGATAGATAGATAGATAGATAGATAGATAGATAGATAGATAGATAGATGTGTAGTTTGCTATGTATATGAGAGAGAATGTGAGGATATTAAATTATATATATTATGGATTATTAGTTATTAAATTATGCCTTCTTTGAATGAAATGAAGTATCATCGTTGAATACTTATTAAAGCATTAATGTAAAAGTAGTCAGTATTCCTTAATTGGGAGAATCATACCATGGTGCTAGAATGGAAGACAATACTTTTTGTGTGGCATTCTATAAGAGAACCATGAACTAACTGCAAACTTAATTGTTACTTTTATAACATTCCATTAGGCATTCCCATGGATAGGAATGATTTCTCAAGATCTCCCTCCATTTGTAGGTGGCAGTCGGGGCACTTCAACTCCAGGCCTGGGTATTTTACTTCAAAATGCAAACCATTGGAATGACACTGTGAAGATATCAGATTGTCAGGATGAAAGAAAAGAATGAGAAGAAAAGAAAGCAAAGTGTCAGTGAATCCTACCTGTAATCCTAGCTCTTCAGGAGGCTGAGAGGTAGAGAATGCCAGTTTGAATTCAGCCAGGACAGGAAATTCCACCACACTCTTATTTCTGAGGGATTACAGGAATAAAAAATTCCCATGAATGGGGCTATGACTCAAGGGCAAAGCACTACCCTTGAGCAAATGGAGCTCAGGAACATTGCCTAGGCTCATAGTAAACCCCCCGGACCTTCCAATAATAAAAAGCCAGTAACAACATGTCACCCCCTGTATGTATGAATGTATTTCTATTGGTGAAGGTCTAGAGTTCCTATGATGAAAGGTATCCAGCTAGGAAATTTACTTTGAATAGAATGATTTCATAGAACAGAGAGAGTTTTCAAGACAGTGCATCTTCCAGGGCTCCTCTCACTGTTCCCATTGTAGCCTGAGGTTTTCTCCACATCAGGGACTGCTGGAAGAAGTCTTCCTCATTGTTGGAACAGGCCTCACTCCTGTACAGCTGAGTGATTTAAAAAAAACTCCTTCTAGGCCAATTAGTGTGGAGTGTGGGTGGGCTCTGAAGGCCAGGAGAAAAAGGCCTCTATGCACCTCAACCTATCTCTCTGTCGAGAGCTCTCTTGTGACGGGAAGACTTCATTTGTGCACCTCCCATGGCCAAGTTCCCTGCAATTATCCTGTCTTTGTTAGACTATGTTCCAGTGTTGAAATAACCTGCTACAATTAATTCAAGGGTCGTTCTGGCAGACAACTAGGGAGCTCAACCTAATGAAATGATTCACTATTGGCAATGATCCTCCCTGCGTTTTCAGAAGCTTGCTAAATCAAAGCACATGTGTAATATCACTATGCTTCCTGTCGTCTAAGGCTGGTGAAACTCGTCAGATTTTGAAATTTTGACCTCTCCTAGTTGGGCCCTGGATGGCTGTGTTTCAGGGTTGAACACAGGACCTGGGTACTGACTATGAACTCATTGCAGAAGCTCAGTTCTTTATCATTTGGTGTCACAGCTTTACTTCTGGTATCTGTGTGTGTATGTTTGTGTGCATGTATGTGTGTTCGTATACTTGTCCTGGAGCTTCAACTCAGGACCTGAACACTGTACCTGAGTTTCTCCTGTACAAGGATAGCACTCTACCACTTGAGGCACACAGCCACTTCAGGCTTTTTTCTAGAGATGTAGTACTAAGGAATCAAACCCAGGGATTCACACATGCAAAGCACTGTACTCCTAAGACACATTCCCAGCACTCTACTTCAGGTTTCTTTCTTTTGTTGGAAATTGGAGGAATTTAAATCTAGGACTAGGTGTTATCCTTGAGCTCTTTAGCGAAAGCCAATCGCTCTACCACTTGAGCAACAGCACACCTTCAGGTTTTTGGTGGGTCACTGGAGAGAAGCGTCTCAAGGAATTTCCTACCCAGGCTGGCTTTGGACCTCAGCTCTCAGCATCCTGAGTACCTAGGATGACAGGCACGAGTCAGCAGCGACTAGCTTCCACTTCAAGTTTCTAAGTGGTGAATAGGAGATAATAGTCTCATGGGACCTTTTGTGTCTGGGATAGTTTTGAACCCAGATCGTCAGATCTCAGTTTCCTGAGTAGGCAGGATGACAGACCTCAGCTACTACATGACTAGACTGTAACACTCTGTTGCAATGGGGTCCTTGGCTCCACATGGTAGGGTGCTACCCATGATCCCCACTGGTAAGTGTCAGTGGCTAGGCCCTGAGTTCATGGTTCATGATCAAGAAATAAATCAAAACAATTGTCTGCAGGAGACAACTCACTAGAATTAGGTACATACATAATTTTGGCCCTGACATGAGGACATATCTGAGCCACAAGTTTCTCATCTGCACAATCATCTTACTTGTGTAGCTCTTAAAAGAACCAGATGAAAAAATGAAAAATTGCACCCCATGAAGGACTCAGAACACAACTCATGAAAGACTCATCACATAGCTGTAACCCACATAATGTCATTAGAAATAGGGGGCTTTCATCAGTATCACCATTCTTTCAGAAACATGCCATATACAGTCCAAATTTAAATTTTAAAGGGGTGAGATTTTTTTTGGGGGGAGTCAGCCACGGGGATTGCACTGAAATGTTGGGGGTACTGTCCTAAGATCTGTTGATCAGACTAGAACTCTAACACTTTAAGCCACAGCTCAGTGTTTTACAGACTTCCTGACAGGGTTGGGTTTTAAATGCACCAGTGTCAGATCTCAGCCCCCGAGTATCTTGGATGACAGGATGAGCAAGCCAGCAGCATCTAGTTCATGGAACTGGGTTGCAGCGGTTTACCTCTGGCTAATTCAGGTTAGATGGCAAATGTCAGTATTAGACTCCCAGCTTGCTCTGTGATGAGGTATTTGCAGCCCTATCCTTATATAGTTGAGCTCAGAACATTCTCTTTTCCTTTTTTTTTTTTTTTTTGTTTTTGTTTTGGTGCCAGTCCTCGGTCTTGAGTAAGGGTCTAGACACAGTCCCTAAGCCTTTATGCTCAAAGCTAGTCCTCGAATGTTTGAGCTACAGCAAACCTTCTGGATTTTTCTATGCACATGTTAGTGAGGAATCGAACCAAGGGCTATGTACTTACTAGGTGAGCACTCTACCACTGAGCCCCAGTAGTGACAATTGTATAAACAGATAAATGTGTAGATTGGTAGATAGACAGACAGACAGACAGATAGATAGATAGATAGATAGATAGATAGATAGATGGATAGATAGATAGATAGATAGATAGATAGATGTAGATATATTTAATGAGAGATGTCTGTAAATTATGAAATTGCATATTTGATATTTCTACCAAATATTGCCAATTAAATTATTCCTTCCTTTTTTAAGTATCATGATTAAATGCAAAATAAAGTATTAATTGATAATTTGTCAATGTATTATAATTGTTGTGAATAATTTTATAATATAATCGTACACTACTAATGTAATTGTTACTTTTAGAACATTCTATTTGTACAGATGCCTATTGGAAAGCGTTTCTTTTTTTAATTTTAATTTTAATTTGTTTTAAATTTTTGGGGGGGTTCCGGTCGTGGGGCCTGAACTCTGGGCCTGGTCGCTGTCTCTCAGCTCTTCAGCTCAAGGCTAGTGCTCTACCACTTGAGCCACAGCGCCACTTGTGGCTTTTTTCTTTTTGCTTATGTTGTGCTGAGTAATCAAACCCAGTGCCTCTAGCATGCAACACAAGCACTCTACCACTGAGCCACCTTTACATCCATGGAAAGCATTTCTTAGAATCTTCCGCCAGCCGTTCATTATTGGGAATCCCGGGATTCAAACTTCAGGCCTATGTTTCTGATTTCAGCTTGGCTTCCCTAATATCCATCCAAACATCAGCAAGGTAAGGTCATGTACATTGTCTGGGCATTGTTATTGAACCCCAGGATGGTACAATACAAAGGGAAAAAAAGTAAAACCACCTTATTGAACTTCTCAGTTTTATCCTTTTCCTTTTTATTTTTTTTTTTTGCCAGTCCTGAGATTTGAACTAAGGACCTAAGATCCCAGGATCTTCTTTGGCAGAGTTGCCAAGACTTGAGTTCAAGCCCGGTACTTGGACTACAACCAAATAATAATAACAACAACAACAACAACAACAATAATAATAGTAATAATAATAATAATAAGGCTCTGGCTTGGAATTTGCACCATTTTACTGGCAGGCCTGGAATTTAAACTCAGGGTCTGGGTAAATCTGTGGCACTGTGAGTGAAGGGGAAGATCACCGTCCTAGAAGACAAGAAGTTCAGAAAAGTTCCAAGGGCCTGAATTGAAGTCCCAGTACTGAAAAAAATAATACTCATATATGAGATCTATTTATATACATGGGTTTATTCCATATGTCATTTTTACCATTATTATTTAGTATTATTACACATAAAACATTTATTTTATTACATCATATCACATATACTGAGACATAGGACTTTCACAGAGAAGGAAAAAATGGGACAAAATTGGCTTCTTACTCCATGAATACATTATTGGCCATGCTGGGATTTCAACTCACAGCCTACAATGTCCAATCCATAAATGGGGTCACAGTATTAGCCCACCAGCCTCCAGAAAACTGAGCTGCAGCCAGGAAGTTCTGAGGACCTGTGATCAAGCCACAGTAGTGCCATATATATATACATATATATACGTATATATATGTATATATACGTATATATATGTATATATATATGTATATATATGTGTATATATGTATATATGTGTGTGTGTGTGTGTGTGTGTGTGTGTGTGTGTGCTTGTGCGCACATGTGCATGAGTGCATCTTGGTAGTAGTGCTTGAATTCAGGGCCCGTTCTCTGTCCCTCAGTTTTTTCATTCAAGGATAGCCCTCTACCACTTGAGCCACAGCTTTTCTTCCAGCTTTCAGGTGGTTCTTGGGAGAGGAGACATTTCTTGTTGGGCTGCATCTTAATGTTAGTACTCCGATCTCTGCGTGCTGAGGGAGCTAAGAATATGAGAGCATGAGCCATTAGCATCTGGCTAAGCTTTCGTTCTTGGATAAAACAGAATACCTATTTCCTAGCTGAGCACCCATCTACAGCTATCCCTCCTTCCCCTTACCCTGACCCTCCAGGCTTCAGAGGAAACATACTCTCCCCTGAGGACAAAGAAATAGGATGCACTGACAGGTTTGAGCATTATGTTCTCCACAGAGTCAGGGGCTGCTGGGAGTTGATGTAGAGGTCCGAGATCTAGGCCAGGGAAAGTAGACAGCTGTTAGAACAGAAAGTATGAAAAGACATCCGTGCAGCTGTATGCCAGTGGCTCATGGCTATAATCCTAGCTACTCAAGGCTGACACTGGAGGATCAATCAAGATTCAAAGCTAGCCTGGGCATACTCTTATCTCCAAAGAATCACCCAAAAGCTGTGAAGAAGAAATATTATAATTCAAATGTTAGAGCACCAAACTTGTGCAAAAGGTTACCACCTAGGCTCTTCAAGCCTTGGTAAACACACACACACACACACACACACACACACACACACACACACACACACACACACACGCACGCACACACACACACACACACACACACACACACACACACACACACACACACACACACACACACCATGTGCATGCAAAATTAGAGATTTCTACACGGTAACCTTTGGGTATTCTCTACCTTTTTCCCCACTAAGTCTGGTGGTTGTTGGCCTAGGAGTTCGATGCATCCAACACCACCTGACATCTATAATTTTGGGGAACAGACTGGCTATAACATCAGCCTTCCCCAATCCCAGCTCCTTGATTGGGTCATGGTCTATCCAGACCCTATGGGATTCCTTTTACAGACTCGCCAAGATCCTTTAAAGAGGCATCACATGCTGGGCACTGGTGGCTCACGCCAGTTATCCTAGCTACTCAGGAAGGTGAGATCTGGCTTCCAAGCCAGCTTGGGTAGGAAAGTTTGTGAGACTCTTATCCTCAAAGAATCATCACAAAACAAGAAGTGTACCTGTGGCTCAAGTGGTAGAGTGCAAGCCTTGAGAAAAAGAGCTCAGGGACAATGCTCATGGACAACAACAACAAGGAGAGGCATTGCATGTTGGCTTTGGGATTGACATGGGCCAAATATTGGAAATTTCAAGAGTGCCAAGATAAAGCTGTACCTCCTTTAGTCCCATGCTCTTCTATCTTGTCCAATCCCTGTCCTTGGCAGTGCTTCAGGTCAGGATGGCTCTGGCTTGACAGCAAGGCTCCAAGGACGAAGATCCCAGACCAATTGCCTTGGCTCCTTCCTCCCTGCTCACACTGCTGATTCTGCTCTTTGCCATAGACATTCTTCCTGAAATCCATCCATGAGATCATTGACACCAACACAGTGGTGAATGGTGGGTCCATCCTAACTCAGGGAAGTCAGCGGTGGAATCTAGCCTGGGATTAGGCTTCTACTCTGGGTGTGGGCTGAAACCAGGGCTGACATTTATTTCATTCTGAGCCCTGCAGGGGTAGGGAGACAGTGTAAACACAACATTGAGTCAGGTAAGATGGGAATCTGTAGCACCACTTGTGTGGGGGAGGCTGTGGCACTCAGGGGGGCACTGCTCTTGGTACTCCTCTTTCGGACGTCGCTCTCCCTCTCTCATCCCTCATTAGTAAAAGAGAAACTTTAAATAAGGGTGTCAAAGAAGGGGCAGGGATGTATTTCCGTGTGAACCAGACTTGTGCTTCATATTCATCCTAGCCTCTAATTCCTATTTATCTTAGGATTGGACATGTCGGTTTGGGGGAGGGGGATCATCCTAGCTGAGAATGTGGCTCAGTGATAGAATGGTCGCCTAGCAAGTCTGAAGCCCTGGGTTTGATTCCACAAAGATAAAGCTGGAAGGGGAGGTGGGGCTCAACTTGTAGACCACCAGTCTTGATAAAATACAGCTCAAGGACAGTGGCCAGGCCCTGAGTTCAAGCCCCATAACTGGAAGAACAAATCTTTGTGGAGGCTTTATTTTCCCTTTGGAAACAATTTATGCTTTGTGATAAGCATAACATGGGCCTCTTCCCTGGCCACCAATGTGCCATTAGATGTCCCTGGAATTTTGGCCTCCTCCCAGCAGCCTCTGCTCTACTCGGCCCACAGGTTACCCTTCCTATCACCAGGTAGATGGAGGCCTAGAGAAGCCCACCTGGCCACCTAGTTCTGGTGGCTGCTGAGGATTTGGGAACTCAGTATGTTACATAGGGAGTCATCATCCCCATCAGTCTACAGAGAAAAGGGATGGAGCACTGCAAGCCTGAGTGCACCAGCTGTGGGTAGTTCTGGATGTGGGGATCTGCAGCAGGACATGCTCTGTCGGGGAGTCCTGTATGGGGCAGCAAACCCTGGCTTCTCCTCTTGCAGTTTCCACACTATCCTGAAGTAGTAATTCTTCAAAACCTTTTTGTGCCTTCCTCATTTTGCCCACCCAGGAGCCTGAGGCCTCTGAAGAAGCTGGACTGGTGGAGAGCTCAGCCTGTGTCGGTATCTGGAGCCCCGTGTAGGAGCGACAGAAACTCTTGCAGCTACCTACTCTACATCTTCTCCTGAGGCAGCCGGCACATGCACTCGGCTTTCTCCTGACACAGCAGATCCAGAATGAACATCTGTCCTTTACATGCCAAGAGGGATTCCTGGACGGTGCGGATATGTGCCGACAGCTGGTTGCATCGATGGTGGAGCTCATCTGCAGGACTCTGTAAGTCCACCTCATCAGGTAGGTTGCGGATGAACCAGATTTTCTTCTTGGATGCCCACATGTCCCACTTCTCATTCTCTCATGTGTTGTGGTGGCAGCTCATGGGGTGGGGGACCTGTGGCTCCAACTCTATCTGGTACTGATCTGTCCGGGGAAGGGGGAGTGCCTGCAGCAGTCTGGCAAGAGTTTACCCCTGTGGATCTCAGCCTCCGAGAGTGCTAACAGAACCACATCCCTCTCAGTTTGGGGGACATCTCCATCCTCTGCCATGGGCACATCGAGGAGAGTCGCTTCCTCAGCTTTTGCTTCTCCAGGGTTCACAGCTTCCCCTTCCCCAGGGAAAGCCAGGAAGCTCAGCTGGGCCTGCAGGTGCTCCTCCTGTGGACTGGGCACTTCCATGCACTTGAAACTGTCCTGCCACTTTGGGGGCACCACCTAGTCCCTCCATTTGGTCGGGCCCTGCACTTGTTTCAGCTGCTCCAACTGCTGGGTCTGCTTCTGCAGGTGCTACTGCAGGACCCACTACTTGGAGCAAAGCTGCTCATTTTTAGTGATGTGCTGCTCGCAGGTGGCTCTGAGCTCCTGCAGCTAGGCCAGGGACTGCTCCTGCTGCCCCGGCAGCTCGCGAGCTGCTTGGCTCTCTCTCTTATCCACCTCTTTCCATTCCTCTATCTTCTCCTCTGAGCAGTCCAGCTGTTCCCGCAGATGTTTCTACACCTGCTGCACTGAGTCCACGATGCTGGTGAGATCCACCTTCTCACTGCTCACCCTGCAGAGAGCGTCCCGCAGCAAAGCCAGCTGTTCCTCCAGCTGTGGGTTGCACACACATGCATATCGTGGGGTCTCGGGGATCTCCTGCCTATCTTTGGTTTTCTCCTCTAGTCTTCCCAGATTTCTCCTGCTGCTCCGCAATCTGGAGATGGAGACTATGATTTTCCTGGACCTAGATGTGAAGTTGTTTCTCCAGATTTTTCAATCCCATCTGCGTGCAGTAGACATGGGCCTGCGATTGCTGTTCCTCCTGAGATGGACCCTTGGGGGGCCATGGCTCTGCCAGCTTCATTCTCAGTTCCCCCAACTATTCTCTAGGTGCAGCACCTACCTCGATCCTCACTCTTTCTCCTCTGTCAGTTGGTTTACCTGCTCAGTCAGCCACCAGGCCTCCTCCTTCGGCATGGACCTCTCAATGCTCAGGTTCTGTCTGTCTCCAGATTTGCTGTGGTCACCATTCAGCTCAGGTTGTCCTGTAGTGCCACGCCGACCCCAGTAGAGTCTGCTTAGCATGGGAAACCATCTATCAGACCATGATAGGGGCCTCGAGACCTATCTCTGAGTTTTGGGACTTCACCGAAGTCTACCTCAGAGAATGGGGCTTTACAGAAACCTATCTCCAAGTTTTGGGACTTCACCGAAGTCTAACTCGGAGAATAGGGCTTCTAAGAGGCCTACTCCTGGGAAAAGGCTGGAAAAACCCCTGGGAAAAGATGTGTTTCTGTCTTTCTTCTCCTCATAAAGAGTGCCTATTAATCTTTTACTGTTTCTACTGCTCATTGTACTTACTCATTGTCAATGTTCCCTTATTCAAAGCTCTTAAGAGTGTTTGACGACTCCAATATCTGATGAGTGTCTTAAAAATATGACTAACTCACCAGAGTTCAGTGCTACCCTGAAACCCCTCTTATGGAGGCTAGTAGACAAGTTATAAGTAAAAGTATTGGGGGTTTCACAAAGTCACTCCAGCAGAAGGAATTGTAAGAAATTTACAAAAAGTTGTAGGCGCGGCTAGAATAGAAAGAATGTATGGCAATTGCTGAGATAACTACTTAGGAGAAAGAACTTCCTCATTTACTAAGAGACTTGCTAAATCTAAGTCTCCTTGGTGCTTACTATTAAACAAGAAACAGGAAAGATCTTAATGGGACAGTTAAGGCCTCTATAGAAAAAAAGTAGTGGTTAATTGGTGACAATCATCGAAACCCATTGTATTTCTTAAAAATAGAGGTAAAGCCGGAAACAAGTGCCTATCAGGCGACCAGCTGGTGACCGCCCAAGAATGAAGCCCTGCAGCAAGATTGTGTAACCTTTTGCCCTTTCTTCTGGAGACTTTTTGCTATAAAAGTTTGTTATCCTCTGCATTAAATCGCACTCAGCACTCAGCACTCAGCATCCACTCCTAATGTGTGTGAGTTGTCTGTTTGCCATCTCCCCGTCCTATTCCAGGTTCCTCGCCTAGGTATCCTCTGTCGTCCCGACAGAACCCGGTCCGCAGCAGGTGGCGCCCAACGTGGGGCTCAGAGCGGGGCAAGAAGCAGTTTCTTCAGTCAAGGAACCTTGGGAGGTAAGCATCTATCTCTCTCTCTCTCTTTTCTTTTCACCTGGAATAGTAGTCAGAAGCTCGTTGGGGTGCTGCAGGCCCCTCAGTTGTGACTGAGAAAGATAACGAGCAAATCACGGGGAGTTCATCTTCTAAGAATAAGGATAGTTTGTCTCTATTTTAAAACATATACTCCACAGCAGCAGTGGGAGAACAAACTAATCCTTGGTTCCCGCAGGAAAAAGGAAACCATTGAAAAAGTGAATGTAAATCTAAGTTCCATAAAGACGGAACTCCTCCTTCGAGAGGAAACAAGAAACAGAAAAAGGAAACCACTGAAAAAGTGAATGTAAATCTAAGTTCCATAAAGAGGGAACTCCTCTTCAAGAGGAAACAAAAAACGGACAGAGGGGCAACCAGCCCCTCCGCAAGAGAATAAGAAACAGTTAGATCATTTGATACAATTTTCATATTTCAGGAATGGTGAAAGCCTGCAGGTGTGGTCTTGGGGCTGGCGGAGAGTCTTGGCGGACGCGCTATAAGACTGCCAGTGGGGCCAGTGGGAGACGTCCCCTGGACCCCTGGGTGGGGCTGTCCTCGAGATCGGGTAGAGGGGGTTCGAGTCCCTCCGATTGGCCGATTCTCTCTGGTTGGAAGCCCTTCTGGACAGACTGTCTGACCAGCAGTCTGACGCGCTTGCTGTCTGTCTTGAGTGTGCGTATATGTCTTCTGTTAACTCTAATTTGAATCTTAGGCACACAGCCCTGGGGCTGGTGGATGAGGGGCTTACTGATCCCCTAGACCAGAGGAAGAATGCGCATTTCCCACTTAATTGCCCCCTCCACCCTTTTAGAATTCCAGGAGTGCCCGGACCAGATCGCCCACCTCCCCAGAGAAAGCGTGACCAAGTGCACGTACATTACCAACCCCTGTATGTGGTGTGTGTGTGTGTAATTTTAACTTCTTTTTCTTTCTTATCTCAGTTTTATTAATTTGGACACTCCTTGTCCCAGAGATGGGGCAAGGACAAAGCAAGCTTACTCCTCTCAACCTCCTGCTCAATCATTTCAAAGAGGTAAAAGAGAGGGGGTATAATTTGAGTATAATTGAAAATCTCAGAAGAATCTAAAAAGAAAAATTCTCTAGAATAAGTAGAGGGGGTTCGAGTCCCCTGGTAAGTGGTGAGATGTCACCCCATTCACTGGGACCTAATTTTGTCTTTGTGGCCACTTGTTTGTCTTGTTTAGTGTGTGTGTTCGTTTTATGTTTTCTGATTTGGGTGAGTGTGACAGGCTCACTCAGCAGACTCTGGATTCAGTTTGCTGAATGAGAACAGCACAGAGATTCAAAAGATTAATTAGTGAATTGCCTTGCTAGATAAGCAAGCTCTGGGAAAATGAAGCCCAGCAAAGGTACCTAGTTTAAAAGAAACACTGTCTTAAATTTTTGTTTAAAAACTTTAAATAATGTACGTACAACTGATTTTCATTTTTGCGCGCTTTAAGATCTGTGTGTTTTGTGTGTGTTTGTGAACGTGTTCAAAGATAAAAAATTGTCAGCATGCTGTAACAATTGGGTGAATTTAAATTTAAAATTCAAAAGGTTATGAGGTTTGGACATTACCAAAAAATTTTAAAAATCTTCACATTGTTTTAAATGGCTTTTTAAAAGGTTCTTTAACTTGCAAATTAGAAAATCTGGTATTTTAAAAACTAATATTTTAAAATGCATAAGACTGTTTATACTGTAATCAAGTTATCTGGCTTAACAAAAATGCATTGGCTGTTTGGGATCTAATTCCCTTGGCTAAAATTTGGGATAAATATTAAAATTTTAAATGTAAAGGTTAGTTTAACACTGTCAAAGATGTTACCTGTTCTGTCTATCTAAAACTGTATTTCATTTGAGAACCAAGAGAAGAGACGGGGAAAAACTTAGAAACCTACAGAAGACCTATCTTTAGAGGTGAAGGGTGAACAAGCAGAAGTGCAGTTCAGCTGGTCATGCAGTGGGACAGGCCCTGGGAGGAGTCCACGCATGGTGAGGCAAGCTGGCACAAACGCAGTTCA
Source organism: Dipodomys merriami (assembly GCF_024711535.1). Lineage (NCBI taxonomy): Eukaryota > Metazoa > Chordata > Mammalia > Rodentia > Heteromyidae > Dipodomys > Dipodomys merriami. Next base: position 153,675 of record NW_027202672.1, read on the forward strand.
TCTAACCCTAAAGAGTCGGATTGAGTGTGTGGCCATTCCATAGGAGGGGCCAAGTGGCCCATCGTTGTTCTCTTTTCCCTGCAGATAGACACTGAAAACATGATGGTTAAAATGAGTGGTGTGATGATCTGATTAGTACTGGAAAAACTTCCCCTTGGATGTGTTAACATTAAAATTAGGAAGGCCTTAAAAAGAGGGCAAAAAGTTATTTGTATAATGTGGCTTACTTTCAATTATGTTCTACAATTAGGATGTTTTTAAAAGTTATAAAGATGTTAAATCTAGCTTTGTGGTATAGTAAAGGTGACTGTAATTCTTGCATTAAGGAAAATTGTCATTTGAGTTTAAAATTTTTAATGTGTGTCTGTTTTAAAACAAGCAGCCAAGAGACAATGAGTGACACTTGGCCTCAAGATTTCAAGGGATCTTTTCAAAATACAAATAAAAACTAAAGTATAAAATATTAAAGGTGATTAATAAGAGGTTTAAAAAAATAGGGAATGGATTTTTTGATATAAAGTTTAAATGTAAAATCATTCTTGACATTGGCCTCAATGTACAAAAAAAAAAAAATAGGATTATCAAAATGATTGCTATTCTTATAGGTTTTTTAAGTTTCCAGCAAGCCCAGAGCAAAGCACAGAGGATTCCTACAGTTTGTCAGATGTAACTTTGACTCTTAATAAGTTTCAGTCTGTGTAGGAATTTACAGCCCAGCATGAGGTGTGACAGTCCCTTGGAGCCACTGAGAGACCCAGCTGTTGCGGTTGCTGCTGCTGTTGCTGCATACCTTAATGGGTAAAGTTCAACGACGGCCTGACAGTCAACTGGAGAAACTCCTGCTTGATTCCATCACCTGAATCTGCTTCCTGGTTGAATGCTGCTAAATCTAAGATCTTGTGGGACATTCTTTTGGGTGATATACAAAAATCCTCTCTATTCCCACAGTGGATATTGGGGACAAGGATATCACTGGCTTGCTTGTCTTAGGCACTTCAGTGCATAGTGACTGAAAATCCACTCTAGGGTCACAGCCTAGTTTGACTCTGATATGGTAATAACCTGAGTGTGTTATCAATAGAGGTAATACTCTTAGCCTTAAAATCTAGCAAGCTTCTGCATCACGGTGGTGCCTTAAGGTTGTTCTAAGATAAAGGTTCCACAAGCCAAAGGAAAATTGCGCAGTTTTAAACTCCAGCCACAAAGATGCTCAAGGAATTGTAAAGAAAGAGGGTGGTAAAGAAAGCCTTGGGAAAGGAATTGTAAAGAAAGAAGGAAGTAAAGAAAGCCTTGGAAAGAGAATTGGGGAAATTTGAAAAGTAAGCATTGTCTTTAAGACAAATCTCAGAAAGTTTAAGTATGTCGCAAATGGTATGAGTATGTCTTAAAATTGGAGCTTACAAGTACAGCTGGTGTAAAATTGATACACGGAGTCAGGACTGGTGAAAATTTAAAAAAAAAAAAAAAAAGGTGCAAATGCCACGCCGACCCCAGTAGAGTCTGCTTAGCATGGGAAACCATCTATCAGACCATGATAGGGGCCTCGAGACCTATCTCTGAGTTTTGGGACTTCACTGAAGTCTACCTCAGAGAATGGGGCTTTACAGAAACCTATCTCCAAGTTTTGGGACTTCACCGAAGTCTACCTCGGAGAATAGGGCTTCTAAGAGGCCTACTCCTGGGAAAAGGCTGGAAAAACCCCTGGGAAAAGATGTGTTTCTGTCTTTCTTCTCCTCATAAAGAGTGCCTATTAATCTTTTACTGTTTCTACTGCTCATTGTACTTACTCATTGTCAACGTTCCCTTATTCAAAGCTCTTAAGAGTGTTTGACGACTCCAATATCTGATGAGTGTCTTAAAAATATGACTAACTCACCAGAGTTCAGTGCTACCCTGAAACCCCTCTTATGGAGGCTAGTAGACAAGTTATAAGTAAAAGTATTGGGGGTTTCACAAAGTCACTCCAGCAGAAGGAATTGTAAGAAATTTACAAAAAGTTGTAGGTGCGGCTAGAATAGAAAGAATGTATGGCAATTGCTGAGATAACTACTTAGGAGAAAGAACTTCCTCATTTACTAAGAGACTTGCTAAATCTAAGTCTCCTTGGTGCTTACTATTAAACAAGAAACAGGAAAGATCTTAATGGGACAGTTAAGGCCTCTATAGAAAAAAGTAGTGGTTAATTGGTGACAATCATCGAAACCCATTGTATTTCTTAAAAATAGAGGTAAAGCCAGAAACAAGTGCCTATCAGGCGACCAGCTGGTGACCGCCCAAGAATGAAGCCCTGCAGCAAGATTGTGTAACCTTTTGCCCTTTCTTCTGGAGACTTTTTGCTATAAAAGTTTGTTATCCTCTGCATTAAATCGCACTCAGCACTCAGCACTCAGCATCCACTCCTAATGTGTGTGAGTTGTCTGTTTGCCATCTCCCCGTCCTATTCCAGGTTCCTCCCCTAGGTATCCTCCGTCATCCCGACAGAACCCGGTCCGCGGCACTGTAGCCTCTTTAGTACATCACGCCTCTGCAGCACTTGTTGGAACTTGCAGATTCTGTCCTTCCTGTTGCTCCTCTATGTCCAGAGTGCTTCCAGCTTCTCCAAAAACTCTGTGTTCACTTGCTCCAGGTCATAGAAGCTTCTGTTCTTTTCCTTGAGCTGAAGTGTTACATCAGCTGTTCAAACAACATTTCAGTATCCTTCTGTAAGTAGTAACCACAGAAGCCACCATCTCCAGCTCCCCAATGCACTACTTTGCGGCCTGTAGGCAGCTGGTGAGACCTTTGTGCTTCATTTCTCTGTCATCGGCCACGAGCTGCATGTGGGCTGGGGCCGATTGTAAATCACTTTCTGCTAAAACCAACCACTGTATGGGTAGCTTGTGGATGTCTAGCTCTGTTCTCGGTGCTTTGTGCACTTGGGCTACCTTCTCCTTCTCTTTCGCTTGTCAATCCTGCAGGTCTTACTTTTCCTGCTTCAGTGGTTGGATCTTGGCACAGAGCACCTGGTTTCTTCTTTTGATGCAGTCCAGGGAAGGCACCACATGTCGGTAGCACCTCTGCAGATTCTTGGTGGTATCTGGACCCTTGACACTCAGGACCCTGGTGGCTGTGACTGTGTCCAAAGGCAGGGGAGGCCTGTGGTAAGCATCACCTTTGGCCAGACCCTCTGTTGAATCACCCTCCCCAGTGGTGTTTGTGTTTGGAATCCTTCCCTTTTTTGTATTCTTTGTTTCCTTGAATGTTGAAGGTCTGACATGAGGATTCTTCTGCTGGTGTTCTGGCAGTAGTTTGTTGCCCTCAGCTCTGTCTCAGAGTCTTGTTGTTTCAGACATCTGAGCACTTGGATGGGAAAGGTGGGCTGGTCACATTCCCAGGCTCTGGAAAATCCTCTATTCTCCCACTCACTGACTAGGATGCCAATTTCCTATTGTACTCCAAATTCGCCTCGAGACTCTTGCTTACCACTCAGTTACCTCTACCTTCCGCAACTTCTGGTAGTAGTGTCAACCAACAGACAGCCGGATGGCTACACATATTCTTGTGTATGTCTGTTTGTTGCCAGTCCCGGACATTGAACTCAGGACCTAGGCACAGTTCGTGAGCTGCTTTTGCTCAAAGATACCCCTCTACCATTGGAGCCACATGGCTCTACTTATGGATTTGTTGACACTGAAGTTGGACAGGCATCTCAAGTACTTTCCAGCCTAGGATGACTTTGACCATGAATCTCCTTTCACAGCTTTGTAAGTATCATGGAGGACTGTTGAGAGCCACTGGTGCCTACTTAATCATTGGTCTTGCTGATATTCTTGGACAGACCAGTGAATTCCCTATCTTCGGGTGTAAGTGGTGGGAGCTGGAGCCCACAATTCGAATCCTGGTCTTGCCACCTCCAAATGGCAGGAAATGCTAAAAAACTCATTTTTTTCCAGAAAAGGTGCCATATAAATCTTTCTTTTTTAATTTTAATTTTAATTTTTTGTGAACATACTGTAGATAGGGGTTACAATTACATGGGTAAGATAATGAGTACATTTCTTATAAAGAATTGCAGCCTCCTCCTTTGTTTACCCTTCACATCCCTTCCCAGCCTATCCACCACCCCCACTGCCAATCCTCCCCATCTCCCCCTCACCAAAGTTGTAAAGTTCGTTTTCGACATGACAACTTGTACTTCTCAGTGTTGCAACAAGTCCACCAGTATCCTTAAACAATTTGGTTTTCCCCATCTCCTCCAGAAGTTATACCTACATCAAATATAGTGAAAGCAGGGGTTATAGTGTGGGGGAGGGACATACAAAGAAACAAAGAAATAATCTTATAAATGTGTTAAAAACAAATTCATGAAAGAAAAAAAAACATTAAAATACATATCTAAGGGTTCATTTTCCTAATATCACATTATTTAACCTTTTCTGCTTGACTCATACACATACTAGATATTGCAAATAAGGTAAACCATGGTAACTATTTTTGGATTGCCTCTTCTATTTCCTTGAAGAATGAGGTTGGAGTTTTGATAGGTATCACATTGAATTTGTAGATAGCCTTGGGAAATATTGCCATTTTCATGATGTTAATCTTTCCAATCCAGAATCATGGGAGGTTTTGCCATTTTCTAAGTTCTGTTTTGATTTTATTTTTCAAGATTTTAAAGTTTTCATCATAGAGGTCCTTCACTTCTTTGGTAAAGTTAACTCCTATGTATTTTATTTTTTGTGGGGCTATTACAAATGGAGTTGCTTTCCTAATTTCAGCCACACTTTTCTCATTGTTGGCATACAGAAAAGCCATTGATTTTGGGGGGTTAATTTTATACCTTGCTACTTTGCCAAAGTTTTGAATTAGCTTGAGTAATTTGGGAGTGCAGTCTATGGGATTCTTTAAATACAAGATCATGTCATCTGCAAAGAGGGAGACTTTTATTTCTTCTTTCCCTATTTGGATCCCCTTTATGTTTGCATCTTTTCTTATTGCTGTAGCTGGCATTCTAATACTAGATTGAAGAGAAGTGGAGAGAGGGACATCCTTGTCTTGTTCCTGAGTTAAGAGGAAATGCTTTTAGTTTTTCAACATTAAGTATAATACTGGCTGTAGGTTTGTCATATACAGCCTTTATTGTATTGAGGAATGTTCCATGGATTCTTAATTTTTCGAAAACCTTCACCATAAAGAGGTGTTAGATGTTGTCGAATGCTTTTTCTGCATCAATTGAGATAACCATGTGGTTCTTATTCTTGCTCCTGTTGATGTGATGAATAGTATTAATTGACTTGCATATATTGAACCATCTTTGCATACCTGAAATGAATCCTGTTTGATCGTGGTGTATGATTTTTTGGATGAATTGTTGAAGTTGATTGGCTAAAATTTTGTTGAGAATTTTTGCATCAATATTCATCAAAGCAATGGGTCTATAGTTCTCTTTCTTTGATGAGTCCCTGCCTGGTTTTTGGATGACGGTTATGATGGCTTCATAGAAGGTGTTTAGTAGTGAACTTTCTCTTTCAATTTCATTGAAGATATGGAGGAGTATTGGTGTGAACTCTACTTTGCAGGCCTTGTAGAATTCTCCTGTAAAACCATCTGGTCCTGGAATTTTCTTAGCTAGAAGGTCTCTTATTGCAGTTTCTATTTCAATTCTTTTTTGTTTATATTTTATTTTATTTGTGAACAAACTGTACAGAGGGCTTACAATTACATGGGCAGGATAATGCGTACATTTCTTACCAAGAATTGCAGCCTCCTCCTTTTGTTTACCCTTCACGTCCCTTCCCAGCCTCCCCCCTACCCCCCAATCCCAATCATTCTCCTTCCCACCCATTCCTCCGCCCCCGCACCGACGTTGTAAAGCTCGTTTTGGACATGACAACTTGTAGTTCTCATTGTTGCAACAGGTCCACCTGTATCCTTAATCAACTGGTTTTTCCTGATCTCCTCCTCAAGGTATACTGACATCAAATATAGTGAAAGCAGGGGTTATAATGTGGGGGAGGGACATACAAAGCAACAAAGAGATAATCTTATAAATGCGTTAGAAACACATGCATGAAAGAAAAAAACATTAAAATACATATCTAAGGGTTCATTTTCCTGACATCACATTATCTGACCTTTTCAGCTTGACTCATGCATATAATAGATATTGCAAATAAGGGAAACCATGGGACCTATGTTTCTATGGGCCTGGCTTACTTCACTTAATACAATTTTTTCCAAGTTTTTCCATTTCCTAACAATGGGGCAATGTCATTCTTTCTGATGGAGGCATAGAATTCCATTGTGTATATATACCACATTTTCTTGATCCACTCATCTACTGAGGGGCATCTGGGTTGGTTCCATATCTTATCTATGGTAAATAATGCTGCAATAAACATAGTTGTCCTGATAGCTTTAGTGTGGTCTTGTTTGTAAACATTTGGGTAAATCCCCAAAAGTGGGATTGCTGGGTCATAGGGGAGTTCTATGTGAAATCTTTTGAGGAACCTCCATACTGCTTTACAAAGTGGTTGAACAAGTTTACATTCCCACCAACAATGAAGTAAGGTTCCTTTCTGTCCACATTCCCTCCAATATCTGTTGTTGTTAGAGTTCTTGATTTTTGCCGTTCTATTGGAGTGAGGTGATATCTCAATGTTGTTTTGATTTGCATTTCTTTTATGGCTAGGGATGTTGAACATTTCTTCATGAGTCTATTGGCCATCCTTCTTTCTTCTTCAGAGAAGTTTCTCTTCAACTCTTTCGCCCACTTATCTATTGGGCAGTTGTTTCTTTGAGGATTTGTTGTTGGGGGGATTAATTTTTTGAGTTCCAAGTATATTTTAGATATGAGACCATTGTCCATTGTATGGCTAGTAAAGATCTTCTCCCAATCCGTGGGCTTTCTATTGATCTTGCTAGCTATGTCATTTGCCCTGCAGAAGCTCTGCAACTTTATGCAATCCCATTTGTCCAACCTTTCTTTGATTTGTTGTGTTTCCGGGTCTCTATTCAAAAAATTTTGGCCTGAGCCAAGGAGACCTAGGGTTTCTCCTATTCCATCCTGTAATGTTTTCAGAGTGTCTGCTTTGACTTCAAGGTCTTTGATCCATTTGGAGTTGATTCTGGTGCAGGGTGATATATAAGGATCTAGCTTTAGTTTTCTACATGTAGTTAACTAATTTTGCCAGCACCATTTACTGAAGAGGCTGTCTTTGTTCCATTCTATTGTTTTAGCTCCCTTATCGAAGATTAGATGGCTATAGGTCTGTAGGTTTATTTCTGGGTATTCAATACTATTCCATTGGTCCTGAGGTCTGTTCTTATGCCAATGCCAAGCTGTTTTGATTACTATGGCTTTATAGTAGAGTTTGAAATTTGGTATTGATATTCCTCCAGCAGTGTTCTTTCCATTGAGGAGCGTTTTTGCTATTGGGGTCTTTTATTGTTCCATATGAATTTTTGGATTGCCTCTTCTATTTCCTTGAAGAATGAGGTTGGAATTTTGATAGGTATTGCGTTGAATTTGTAGATAGACTTGGGAAATATTGCCATTTTCACGATGTTAATCTTTTCAATTCAGGAGCAAGGGAGGCTTTGCCATTTTCTAAGTTCTGTTTTGTTTTTATTTTTCAAGATTTTAAAGTTTTCATCATAGAGGTCCTTCACTTCTTTGGTAAAGTTAACTCCTATGTATTTTATTTTTTTGTGGGGCTATTACAAATGGAGTTGCTTTCCTAATTTCAGCCACACTTTTCTCATTGTTGGCATACAGAAAAGCCATTGATTTTTGGGGGTTAATTTTATAACCTGCTACTTTGCCAAAGTTTTGAATCCGATTGAGTAATTTGGGAGTGGAGTCTATGGGATTCTTTAAGTACAAGATCAAGTCATCTGCAAAGAGGGAGAGTTTTATTTCTTCTTTCCCTATTTGGATCCACTTTATGTCTGCATCTTGTTTTATTGCTGTAGCTAGGCATTCTTATGGTAGATTGAAGAGACGTGGAGAGAGTGGGCATCCTTGTCTTGTTCCTGAGTTAAGAGGAAATGGCTTTAGTTTTTCACCATTGAGTAAAATGCTGGCTGTAGGTTTGTCATGTACAGCCTTTATTGTATTGATGAATGTTCCATGGATTCCTAATTTTTCCAAAACCTTCATCATGAAGGGGTGTTGGATCTTGTCGAATGCTTTTTCTGCATCTATTGGGATAACCATGTGTTTCTCATTCTTGCTCCTGTTGATGTGATTAATAATATTAATTGATTTGCGTATATTGAACCAGCTTTGCATCCCTGAAATGAATCCTGTTTCATCGTGGTGTATGATTTTTTGGATAAATTGTTGAAGTCAATTGGCCAAAATTTTGTTGAGAAGTTTTGCATCAATGTTCATCAAAGAAATGGGTCTATAGTTCTCTTTCTTTGATGAGTCCCTGCCTGGTTTTGGGATGAGGTTTATGATGGCTTCATAGAATGTGTTGGGTAGTGAGCTTTCTCTTATAATTTCATTGAAGAGTTGGAGGAGTATTGGTGTGAGCTCTGCTTTGAAGGCCTTGTAAAATTCCGCTGTAAAACCAACTGGTCCTGGACTTTTCTTAGCTGGGAAGTCTATTATTGCTGTTTCTATTTCAGTGCTTGATATGGGCCTGTTAAGATAGTTTAACTCATCTTGGTTTAGTTTTGGCATGTCAATATTTGCTAGGAAGAGGTCCATTTCTGTCAAGTTCTCAAACTTATTACCATAAAGTTTTGAGAATTATTCCCTTATAATGTTCTGAATCTTGGTTTTTTCTGTGGTGATGTTTATATTCTCATCTTTGAGTTTATTAATTTGGGTGTGTTCTCTTCTTTTTCTGATAAGATTTGCTAAGGGTCTGTCAATTTTGTTAAGTTTTTCGAAGAACCAACTCTTTGATTTGTTGATCCTTTCTATAGTTTTTTTGGATTCTAATTCATTTAATTCTGATTTAATTTTGATTATTTGCCTCTGAGTACTGCCTTTGCTGTGTCGCAGAGGAGCTGGTAATTTGTGTGTTCATTTTTGTTGAATAGCAAGAACATTTGAATTTCCTTTCTAATCTCTTCCATGACCCACTCTTGGCTCAGCAGTGTGTTGTTCAGCCTCCATGTGATACCGGAATTTCTTTGGTGGCTCTTGGTGTTGAGTTCTAATTTTATTCCCTTGTGGTCAGAGAGAATGCAAGGTATAACTTCAATGTTTCTGAGTTTAGACAAGATTGCTTTGTGGCCTAAAATGTGGTCTAATTTAGCAAACGTCCATGTGTTGCTGAGAAAAACGTGTATTCTGATGCTGCTGGGTTAAATGTTCGGTAGATGTCTGTTAAGTCTAGTTGATCTATGCAATTGTTTAGATCTGCGGTTTCTCTGTTGAGTTTTTGCTGAGTTGATCTATCTAGTGGGGAGAGTGGTGTGTTAAAATCCCAACAATTAATGTCTTTGGATCTATATGGGATTTGAGGGAAAGTGGTGTTTCTTTGATAAATTTGGGTGCTCCATTGTTTGGCGAATAGATATTTAGAATTGTAATATCCTCCTGAAGGAGAGATCCTTTAATCAGTATGAAGCGACCTACTTTATCTCTTCTCACAAATTTTAATTTGAAGTCCGTTTTATCTGATATTAGGATTGCAACTACCGCCTGTTTATGGGGGCCGTTTCCTGGATAGATTTTGTTCCAGCCTTTAACTTTGAAAATGTGTTTGTTTTTACATGCAAGATGTGACTCCTGCAGGCAGCAGATAGAAGGGTCTTGTTTTTTAATCCAACTAGACAGTCTATGTCGCTTAATTGGAGAGTTCAGTCCGTTAATGTTAAGAGATAGGACTGAGAGCTATTTGGGAGTTCCTGCCATGTTATCTACCTTCTTGGGGACTGCAAAAACTAGGTTCTACCTATGGTTCTTGGATTCACAGTTTGGGTGCAGTTTCTTGGCCTTTGTTGCGGTCTTGTTGGTTTTCTATGTGTAGGACATCTTTAAGAATCTTTTGTAGGGCTGGTTTAGTGGAGATGTATTGTTTCAATTTTTCTTTGCTATGGAAGGTTTTTATTTGGCCTTCAGTTATGAAGGAGAGTTTAGCTGTGTACAGTATTCTTGCTTGATAGTTGATTGTTTTTAGGGCATGGCATACATCATTCCAGGCTCTTCTTGCTTTGATTGTCTCTGCTGAAAAATCTGAGGTGATTCTAATTTTTTTCCCTTTATAGGTGATTACCCTTTTCGCCTTGACAGCTTTAAGGATCTTTTACTTGGTCTGAATTGATCCTGTGTGGATTATAATGTGACGGTGGGATGTCCTATTCTGGTCTTGTCTATTTGGGGTTCTTAAAGCTTCTTGTATCTGAATAGGCCTATATTTTTGTATGTTTGGGAAGTTCTCTGCTAGGATCCTGTTAAACAAATTTCCTAGTCCATTAACTTCTGTTTCTAGGTGCTCCTCTACACCCATTATCCTTAGATTAGGCCTTCTGATGGTGTCTTCCAGGTATTGGATAGATCTATCATATTTCTTGGACTTGTCTTGGATGGTTGTATTTTCTTTCTCTATAATATCTAGGCTGTCTTCAATCCCTGAGATTCGATCTTCTGCATTGTCTAACCTGCTGTCAAGACCCTCTACTTTGTTTTTTATCTCTTTTCCTTCTAGTTGGTCAGCTTTGATGGCTTCAAGTTCTTTGTTGAAGCTCTGTTTTAGGTCTTGTATGAATTTCTTTACTTCCTTAATTTGGTGTCCAGTGTTTGTTCTCAAATCACTTAGTTGAATGGTTATGGTTTCTTTGGACTCCCATTCCTTCTCTTGGGTTCCATTCAGCATTCCCTTTGTGGTCTCCCTGACTTCCTTCAGCTCTTTGTTAATGGATTCCATGAATGCCTTTAGTGATCTTTGTGTATTCTCTACCTGGTCTCTCAATTCCTGTATTACTCTTTGATTAGCTTCTTCCCGTTCATGGGATTCCTGTAATTCTCTTTCCTCTTGTTCGTGGGATCCCTGCAGTTCTCTTTGAGTGTTCTCAGCCTGCTCACACCATTCCTCCCTTTCTCTTTGACTATTCTCATGTTGTTCACGCAAATCTTGTATCAGTTTTTGAGTAGCTTCCTCACGCTTATGATATTCCTGTATAAGCTATTGGGATGCCTCCTCTCTCTCCCTTTTCACGCTCATACAGAGTCCTTTGTAAGTTGTCAAACTTCTCATTTATCATGTTTGCCAGCAGTGTTTGTAGAGCTATTTGGGCACTCTCCTCTGGATTATTCATTATCTGTTCTGACCCATGATTATTATGATTGGGACTTGAGATATCCGGATTTGCCATTTTTCTAGTGTTTTTTTGGCTTACTCTGCCCCTTTGAGATGAAAATAGCACCAGTTTTGTGCTAGAACACTATCTTAAGGCAACCCTCAACCAAAGTTTGCATTTGTACAGTCAATAGTCTACAGATACAATCTAGTTCAACAGATACATCTATTCAACATCAAACAACTATATGTTAATGGGCTTCGAACTGCAGAGAAGAATTTGGAAAACCAGAAATTATTATGGTTAGGGAGAGATGTTGTTAAAAAATAGGAATAGATTGGTGTTGGGAGGCACAGGGAGAGTTAACTATGTCCTAATCCCAATGCAGGAAATAGGTTTTGTAGGATGCATGTACAGAGAGAGAAAAAAAGAAGAATGGGAAATGGAAATGAAAAGAGACCAGAAAAAAAAGAGGAACATCAAAATTAATATTATTATGGAGATTAAAAGACCATCTATTTAGAGAGGAATGTGAGTATATTAATAGAAGGGTAGGGACATAGAGGAGAAGTGAAAAACTTAAGAAAATGCTTAAAATATTGTATAGGTATTAAGAGGTAGTACTGCTATTAAGGAATTTAAGTCTCAGAGGTTTTGAATTGAGTAATAAATTTGTGGATTAAGTGTGTACACAATGGGGGATAGGGTCTGCTAGTTAACTATGGGTTTATCTGAGGATGTGCAGGACAAGAGTGAAGTCACATACAGAAGATCAAAAGAGAAGAAAAGTTGAAAAGGATTAGAAAGGGAGAAAAAAGATCAGAAGTTCAGTAGAGCTAGACAAAAAAACAAAAAGATAGTTAAGAAAGAAAGAAAAAGAGAAAGAAGACAAGAAAAGAAAGGAAAAATCACATTCATGTGTTCCTAAAATAAAAATTATAAGAGGAAAAAAAAGTTACTGGAAAAAAATAATTTTTTTCAAAAAAGGCAAAAATAAAGATTAATAAAATTTTTAGAAAAGGAAAAAAATTTATATATATATATATATATATATATATATATATATGGTACCAAAAAAAAGAAAAAAAGAAAAAAAAAGAAAAGAAGAGGAAGGATAAAAGAAAAAAATGCTCTTTGATTTTTTTTTGTGGGAGGGGTGGGAAGAATCCTGTATCTCCCTTTTGTCTGTAACCAGCCTCTTGTTGGAGTCTCTGGTCAGCTTGAGGTCCTGTGGCTTGATTGGTTTCTTAAGTCAGTTTGTTCAAACAGGCAGAAAAATGCTTTGCTTTATCCAAGATTTTGAGATCCCCCTCCCAGATTAGTTTACTGGGAGGGTGATCTGCTTTGAGAATCACAAAAGAGGGGTATGCAGTGGTGAGGCTAGGTTCTGGGTAGGGTTGAGGCATTTCAAAAATCAGTAGCTTTTTCCTGGGGCTAACACAGAGCCCAGCCTGGAGCCGTTCTCAGGGTTTCTGTTTTTCAATTGATTGTTGAGGCTGCTAGAGGGAGGGGCAGCCCCTAGCTCTGGTTACCCAGTGAGGAAAGCCACTCCAATGGCTGGTGCCTGAGATGGGTGACTTTTCCCTGGATGGAGCCGAGTCTGGCAGGTCACTTCGCCGCCGTTAAGTTCTTGTGACCTGCTAAATGACTCGTTTTATTCCAAGGCCTGGGTTGGAGCTGGCAGCTCCTCTGAGCTTTGTCAGTATCCAAGATGGAGATCACCGGTGCTGGGGGGGAGGGGTGGCCTTCCCCCCTCTGCTCCCTGAGAAGGAGTGAGGACGTCGGGCTTCTACTCACGTCGAGTCTTGGATCCTGGGTCGTCTCTGGTCTGCAATCTGCAGGATGAAGATGTAAGCTCCTTGTCGGTTCTTGCTGGTGTTGAGTAGAATCCGCTCGCCTGCTGCGTCTGGCTCCTTTGTCCCGGACTGTCTGTGTGAGTGCTCAGTTATGGCCCGGGCTGCGGACTTTGCCGTGACCCTTCGCCACCGCCGCGGCGGCTGCTGGCAAGCTCTCAGATGTGTCTTTTTGCCTTGGCTTCCCCTCTCTTGTCTAACTCTCTGTCCTTTGATGGCACATTTGGTGTGATTCTCTGGCTTAGGACTGCACAGTGGAACTCTAAAACTGCTTTCTATGCAAGAGCTTGTTCAGATTCCAGGTTCTCCTCCGCCATCTTCCCAGAACTCCTCTATTTCAATTCTTGATATGGGCTTGTTAAGATGGTTTAACTCATCTTAGTTTAGTTTTGGTATGTCAGTATTTGCTAGAAAAATGTCCATTTCTTTCAAGTTCTCAAACTTATTAGCATAAAGTTTTGAGAAGTATTCCCTTATAATGTTCTTAATCTTGGTTGTTTCCATGGTGATGTTTCCATTCTCATCTCTAAGTTTATTTATTTGGGTGCATTCTCTTCTTTATCTGATAAGATTTCCTAAGGTTCTGTCAATTTTGTTATTTATTTCGAAGAACCAAGTCTTTGTTTTGTTGATTCTTTCTATAGTTTTTTTGGATTCTAATTCATTTAATTTTGATAAGTCAGAATTAATTAATTAATTAATTAATTTCCATCTACTGTATTAGAGTTTATCTTGCTCCTCTTTTTCAAGAAGGTTTAGATGTGTCATTAAATTGTTGGTTTCAGATCTCCCCAATTTGTTGATGTAGGAGCTCAGAGCTGTAAACTTGGCTCTGAGTACTGCCTTTGCTGTGTCCCAGAGGAGCTGGAAAATTTTGTGCTCATTTTTGTTGAATAGCATGAATATTTGAATTTCCTTTCTAATCTCTTCCACTCATGATTCAGCAGTGTGTTGTTCACCCTCCATGTGTTACTGGACTTTTTGGTGGCTTTTGGTGTTTAGTTCTAATTTTGTTCCCTTGTTGTCCGAGAGAATGCAAGGTATAACTTCAATGTTTCTGAATTTAGACAAGTTTGCTTTTTGGCCTAAAATGTGGTCTATTTTAGAAAATGTTCTATGTGCTGCTGAGAAAAACTTGTATTCTGATGCTGCTTGGTAAAATATTCGGTAGATGTCTGTTAAATCTAGTTGATCTATGCAGCTGTTTAGATCTGCAGTTTCTCTGTTGAATTTTTGCTGAGTTGATCTCTCTAGTGGGAAGAGTGGTGTGTTAAAATCCCCAACAATTAATGCCTTTGGATCTATGTGGGATTTGAGGGAAAGTAGTGTTTCTTGGATAAATTTGAGTGCCCCATTGTTTTGGGAATAGATATTTAGAATGGTAATATCCTGCTGAAGGAGAGATCCCTTAATTAGTATGCTCCTGAAGGCAGCAGATAGGAGGATCTTGTTTTTTAATCCACTTGACAGTCTATGTGGCTTAATTGGAGAGTTAATTCCATTAATGTTGATAGATAGGATTGAGTGTTATTTGGGAGTTCCTGCCATGTTTTCCACCTTCTTGGTGGCTTCCAAAACTGGGTTCTTCCTGTGGTTCTTGGATTCTCAGTTTGGGTGCAGTTTCTTGGGCTTTATTGTGGTCTTGTTGGTTTTCTATATGCAGGACATCTTTAAGAATTTTTTGTAGGGCTGGTTTGGTGGAGATGTATTGTTTCAATGTTTCTTTGCTATGGAAGTTTTTTATTTGGCCTTCAGTTATTAAGGAGAGTTTAGCTGGGTACAGTATTCTTGCTTGATAGTTGTTTGATTTTATGGCATGGCATACATCATATCAGACTCTTGTTGGATTGTCTCTGCTGAGAAATGTGAGGTGATTCTAATTGTTTTCCCTTTATTTGTGATTAATCTTTTCTACTTGACAGCTTTAATGATCTTTTCCTTGGTCTGAATTGATCCTGTGTGGATTATAATGTGATGGTGGGATGTCCTATTCTAGTCTGGTCTATTTGGAGTTCTAAAAGCTTCTTGTATCTGAATAGGCCTACCTTTTTGCATGTTTGGGAAGTTCTCTTCTAGGATCCTGTTAAACAAGTTTCCTAGACCATTAACTTCTGTTTCTAGGATCTCCACTGCAACCAATATCCTTAGATTAGGCCTTTGGATGATGTCTTCCAAGTTTTGGATAGATCTATCATATTTCTTGGACTTGTCTTGGATGGTTTTATGTTCTTTCTCTATAATACCTAGTATGTCATCAATCCCCGAGATTCGATCTTCTGCATGGTCTAACCTACTGTCAAAACTTTCTACTTCGTTTTTTATTTCTTTTCCTTCTAATTGGGCAGCTTTGATGGCTTTAAATTCTTTGTTGAAGCATTGTTTTAGATCTTGTATGAACTTCTTTACTTCCTTAATTTGGTGTTCAGTGTTTATTCTCAAATCACTTAGTTGATGGGCTATGGTTTCCTTGGGCTCCCATTCCTTCTGTTGGTTCCATTCAGCATTTCCTTTGTGGTCTCCCTGAATTCCTTCAACTCTTTGTTAATGGATCCCATGAATGCCTTTAGTGATCATTGTGTATTCTCATCCTGCACTCTCAATTCCTGTATTACTCTTTCCTTAGGTTCCTCCCACTCCCATTCATTACATTCCTGTATTTCTCTTTGAGTGTTCTCCGCCTGTTAACGCCATTCCTGCCTTTCTGTTTGAGTATTCTCAAGCTGCTCACGCAAATCCTGTATCAGTTTTTTAGTAGCTTCCTCACGCTCATGATATTCTTGTATAAACCTTTGGATTGCTTTCTCTCTCTCCCTATCACGCTCATACAGAGTCCTTTGTAGGTTTTCAATCTTTTCCTGCATTGACCTTTTGTTTGCCTCCTCTCTCTCCCTATCACGCTCATACAGGGTCCTTTGTATGTTTTCAAACTTTTCATTTATCATGTTTGCCAGCAGTGTTTCTAGAGCTATTTGGGAACTCTCCTCTGTATTATTCATTATCTGTTCTGTCCCCTGCTTATCATGAGTGAGAGTTGAGATACCCAGACTTGCCATTTTTCTTCTGTTTTTCCGGCTTACTCTGCCCATTTCGGATAAAAATAGCACCAGTTTTGTGCTAGAACACTAACTTAAGGCAAGCATCAACCAAAATCTGAATTTGCACAGTCAATAGTCTGCAAATACAATCTAGTTCAACAGATACATCTATTCAACATCAAACAACTATATATTAATGGGGTATGAACCGCAAAGATGAATTTGGAAAACCAGAAATTATTAGGGTTAGGGAGAAATGTGGGTTAAAAATAGGAATAGAGTGATGTGGGAAGGCACAGGTAGAGTTAAATAAGTCCTAATCTCAAAGCAGGAAATAGGCTGCATAAGATGAAAGTAGAGAGAGAGAGAAAAAGAAGAAAGAGAAAGGAAAAAGAAAAGAGACCAGAAAAATAGAAAATAATAATTAATAATATTATGCATATCGAAAAGAAACTATTCAGAGGAGAACATGAATATAATGGGAGAAGGGAAGATATATAAAGGAGATGTGAAAAAATTAAAAATAAAAATGCTTAAAATATTATATAGGTATAAAAAGTTAGTACTGCTATTAAGCAATTTAAGTCTCAGAGGTTTTGAATTGAGTAATAAATTTGTGGATTAAGTGTGTACCCAATGGGGGATAGGGTCTAATAATCAACTACGGGTTTATCTGAGCATGTGCAGGACAACAATTAAGTCACATAAAGAAGAACGAAAGAGAAGAAAAGGTGAAAAGAATAAGAAAGGAAGAAAAAAAACAGAAGTCCAGTAGAGCTAAACAAAAACCAAAAAGAAAATTTTTAAAAAAAGAAAGAAAACAAAGAAAGAAAAACACAAACACATATGTATCCCTGAAATAAAAATTATGAGAGGAAAATAAAGTTACTAGAAAATAATATTTTTCAAAAAAGGTAAAAATTATAGATTAAAAAAAGTTTTAGAAAAGAAAAAAAATTTAAAAGGTACCAAAAGAAGAAGAAGAAGAAGAAGAAGAAGAAGAAGAAGAAGAAGAAGAAGAAGAAGAAGAAGAAGAAGAAGAAGAAGAAGAAGAAGAAGAAGGAGGAGGAGGAGGAGGAGGAGGAGGAGGAGGAGGAGGAGGAGGAGGAGGAGGAGGAGGAGGAGGAGGAGGAGGAGGAGGAGGAGGAGGAGGAGGAGGAGGAGGAGGAGGAGGAGGAGGAGGAGGAGGAGGAGGAGGAGGAGGAGGAGGAGGAGGACGAGGAGGACGAGGAGGACGAGGAGGACGAGGAGGAGGAGAAGAAGAAGAAGAAGAAGAAGAAGAAGAAGAAGAAGAAGAAGAAGAAGAAGAAGAAGAAGAAGAAGAAGAAGAAGAAGAAGAAGAAGAAGAAGAAGAAGAAGAAAAGAAGAAGAAGGAGGAGAAGAAGGAGGAGAAGAAGGAGGAGAAGAAGGAGGAGAAGAAGGAGAAGAAGGAGAAGAAGGAGAAGGAGAAGAAGGAGAAGAAGGAGAAGAAGAAGGAGGAGGAGAAGAAGGAGAAGAAGAAGAAGAAGAAGAAGAAGAAGAAGAAGAAGAAGAAGAAGAAGAAGAAGAAGAAGAAGAAGAAGAAGAAGAAGAAGAAGAAGAAGAAGAAGAAGAAGGAAGAAGAGGAGGAGGAGGAGGAGGAGGAGAAGAAGAAGGAGGAGGAGGAGGAGAAGAAGGAGAAGAAGAAGGAGAAGAAGGAGAAGAAGGAGAAGGAGAAGAAGGAGAAGAAGAAGGAGGAGGAGGAGAAGAAGAAGAAGAAGAAGAAGAAGAAGAAGAAGAAGAAGAAGAAGAAGAAGAAGAAGAAGAAGAAGAAGAAGAAGAAGAAGAAGAAGAAGAAGAAGAAGAAGAAGAAGAAGAAGAAGAAGAAGAAGAAGAAGAAGAAGAAGAAGAAGAAGAAGAAGAAGAAGAAGAAGAAGAAGAAGAAGAAGAAGAAGAAGAAGAAGAAGAAGAAGAAATTGTTCTTTAATTTTTTTGGGAAGGGTGGGAAAAATCTTGTATCTCCCTTGTGTCCGTAATCAGCCTCTTGTTGTAGTCTCTGGTCTGCTTTTGGTCCTGTGGCTTGGTTGGTTTCTTAAGTTAGTTTGTTCGAACAGGCAGAAAAATGCTCTGCTTTAACCAGGGTTTTGCGATCGTCCTCCCAGGATAGTTCAATGGGAGTAGGATCTGCTTTGAGTATTACAAAATTGGGAAATGGTCCTCAAGTTTGGAGATACTGTGATGAGGCTAGGTTCTGAGTAGAGTTGAGACACTTCAACAAACAGTAGCTTTTCTTTGGGATAGTTTGTTTGAAACTCACAGAGCCCAGCATAGAGCCATTCTCAGGGTTTCTGTTTACTTAATTTCAATTGATTGTCGAGGCTGCTAAAGGGAGGGGCAGCTTCTGGATCTGATAACCCTGTGAAGAAAGCCACTCCTAGCAATGGCACCCGAGCTGGGTGACTTTTCCCTGGGTGTAGCTGAGTCTGGCAGGTCAGGTTAAGTACTTGTGACCTACTAAATGACTCTAGTTTTATTCAAAGGCCTGAGTTGGAGCTAGCAGCTCCGCCGAGCTTTGTCGGTATCCAAGATGGAGATCTCCGGTACTGGGGGGTGGGAGGGGTAGCCTTCCCTCTTCTGCTCCCTGAGAAGGAGTGAGGACGTCAGGTTTCTACTTATGCCGAGTCTTGGTTCCTGGGTTGTCTCTGGTCTGCAAACTGCAGGATGAAGATGTCCCAAGGAACTCATTTTTATCCATATGAATAACAATGGAATGTGATGTATGTCATGATTGAATGGGCAATTCTTGAATTATTCTACGATAAAATTATATAGGATACTGATTGATATTAATCAATACTCTATTAACCGTTTAAAAACTTACATTCATTAAAAGGAGAAACAATGAAATACATAAGAATTGGTTGTCACATAGCATAGAGATGCCATTTTTTTCTGCCAGGACTGGGATTGCAACTCATGGTCTGGGTAACTGTGTTGCACTGTGTAGGAAGGGGAAGCTTGCTTTCTTGAAGTCAAGAAATATAAGTCTGGTCCTTACGCCTGAAATCGATCCTCACCACTAGCAAACATCCTATTTAAATATATGATTTATATTTACATACATATATTGAATCCATATTGCATTCAGTGTAGTTATTCATTTTACCTTTTGTTTTGTTCATGTAGTAACCAGTTATTTTATTGACTATTATGGCACATAGAATATTGATTACCTTGATTACATAGGATATAGGTCTGCATATGTATTCCACTTCATACCTGACACGCAGAATGTTCACAGAAAAGGAAAACATGTGTCACCATCTGTTTTTTACTCCACGATTCATTCTTTGGGAGTGCAGGCATATGAACTCATGGCCTACAGTGCCAAATCCATGAATGATTGAGTGTCAACATGCCATCCTGGGACAAACTGAGCTGACAGGCATTTCTCAGGACCTGAGATTGAGCCCCTTGGGTTAACAAAATAAGAACAGATTGGCACGCACATCGTAGTATGCTAATAAAAATATATATATTTATAGTGTGCCAGAGATGTCTATCCATTATTCAGTAATATAGACTACATTCCTAACAATTCTTGGGTATTTATTATGCTTCCATATAATTAATATTATTATTTTCATCCTTAATAAACTATTAATTAAATCAATGTCCTGAAATTATTGTGTCCCTGTAAGAAATACAAACAAAACCATACTAAAGCTCCCAGCACGCCTTTGTTTATTGCATCATTATTTACCATAGCTAAGATATGGAACCAACCCAGATGCCCCTCAGTAGATGAATAGATCAAGAAAATGTGGTATATATACATAATGGAATTCTATTCCTCCATCAGAAAGAATGACATTGCCCCATTTGTTCGGAAATGGAAAGACTTGGAAAAAATATAGTAAGTGAAATAAGCCAGACTCAAAGAGACATAGCTCCCCTGGTCTCCTTTATTTGCACTAACTAGAATATGTCTGAGTCAAGCAGAATAGGTCAGAGAAGTTGATGTTAGGGAAATGAACCCTAAGATATGTTTTCAAATGTTTATTTTTCTTTCATGGGCTTGTTTCTAATACATTTATAAGATTATTTCTTTGTTGCTTTGTATGTCCCTCCCCCATGGTATAACCCCTGCTTTAACTGTATTGATGTCGGTATAATTTCTGGAGGGGAAGGGCAAAAACAAATCGTTTAAATAGGGATACAGGTGTACTCATTGCAACAATAAGATGTACAAATCATTATGTCGAAATCGAACTTTGCAACTTTGGTGGGGGGAGGAGGATTGGGTGGAGGCACAGAGGGAGGATGGGAAGGGATGGATAGGAGAAACAAAGTAGGAGCCTACAATGCTTGACAAGAAATGTACTCATTGTCTTGCACAGGTAATTTTAACCCCTCTGTACGGTATTTTCACAAGAAAAAATAATAAATTTTAAAAAAGAAAAAAACAGAAGAAAAAAATCATGAAGATGACATGATCTTGTATTTAATGGACTCCCTGGACTCCACTCCCACGTTACTTGAGCTGATATGAAACTTTGGCTAAGTAGCAGAATATAATTTTGCCTCAATAAAACCAACCAAGAAAGGAATAAAAAATAAACAACAAAGGAAGACACAGTTGGAAATTTGGGCTAATTTTGTCATTATGTTTTGAGAATTCAAGTTTCCTATAGAAATGCAACTCATATATAATCCTCAGTTGTGTTTTAAATGTTGTCTTAATTACATAACATTTCTAGATACAAAAGAGCTCATGATTCCCAACCAAAAATTTGAAAAAGTAAACATCAATCTGTTAGATTCCAAAGAAATGATGAAGAATTACAAAAGTTTAAGCCTGGAGAAATAGGAAAGTTCATTTAATATAGGACTTTGTAGACTTGCCTAAATTAAAATTAGATTTAAAATAGATAATTTTTGTTTGTAATTTAATATTCTATAGGATACTGCAAAATTCTTTTCAAATAAAAGATTTAATTTACAAATTCACAAATGATTCTAGCATTCTAATTGACTAGAGTAGTCTTTCAAGTGAGGTATAATAAGAACTTAGTTAGTAGATAATTCCAACAGTTCATGTGTAAAATGATAATGTGAATAATCTAGACAAATTGTCAACAAATTGATGATATTAATTTATAAATATAGGAAAAGAGCAATCTTTTGAGACTTTGGTGTAACATGGTATGAAGAGAGTAATTGTGTGACAACATTTTTTTCTACCTTTACATAACACAGGAAGTAATTTCTTAATTATGTACCTCTGTATACAATGAGAAAAATGCTAGGTTTGAGGGGTTTTTAAATTTTGTTTTTGTTGTTCGGTTTGTCCTAGGGCTTAACCCCTGGGCTTGGGCACTGTCCCTGATCCTGTTTTTGCTCAAGGCTACTGCTCTACCACTTGAACCTCAATGCCACTTTGGTCTGGTTTTTCCGTATGAGTTTATTGGAGATAAGAATCCAAGGAACTTTCCTGCCTGAGTGGGCTTTCAACCATAATCTTCAAATCTTAATATTAAGATATACAGATCTCCTGAATATCTATGATAGATTTTATATATATATATATATATATTTTTATTTTATATTTATTATATATATATATATATAATAAATATAAAATAAAAATAAAAATAAATTCTATTTGCAAGTGTTCTGATCTCAAGAATACCACTGTTGGGAAAATGATGTAGCAAAGTTAAGTGTATAATTCTTTCCACAATAGGAAGGGCATCACATTAGCATAAGTGTAGTATTTTTTCACAATATTGATAAACTAGTCATGATGTGAATTTAGGGAATTTTAACGTGCACCTTACAAGTTGGAAACTGTTGGGCTAGGATGACTTTACGGCATAAAAACTTGGGATTGACTGTCATAGAAATAATAGTTAATCTGATGAACAAAAGTTTACTCTTATGGAATTTTTATTGGAAGTGGCACTGTGGCTCAAGTGGTAGAGCGTTCACCTTGAGCTGCAGAGTGCAGGGACAGTGCCCAAGCCCAGATTTCAAGCCCCACAACTTACCAAAAAAAAAGAAATTAATTATTATAGTTACTTCATAGTTTTATCCTCTACAAGAACGTGTCTATTTTTTCTGTTGACTTTTAAATAAGTAATGCCTCATTGAAAACTGCATCTATTGCAGAATTAAATAAAATACAATCAGGTACTCTTTTGAATGTCTCTAGTTTGGCATGTTCAGAATTTGAAAATGAGTAGTTAGTAGTCATAGGTATGTTGAGGAACAGATATATTCTCTCCTCTTAACAATTAGTAAGTTTTCAAAGTTAGGAGTTTCCATAGAATTGAACGGTTTTCTGTTTTAGTATGAGACAACACTAAAACTAGTGTTTATTTGCAAATAATGTCAAGTATATTCTGAAAATATTGTATAGTTTGATAACATTCCAGTTGATGTCTGATAAAGAAAGAGGTAATTCAAATTAACAACCAAAATGTTCATTTTTTAAAGGTAATACACATAGAATAATATTTACTATACCAATACAGTAAAATTATATTTTATGTAGCTCATTTTTTAACTTAATTTTATTGTAAAGGTTATATATAGAAGGGGTTGCAGTAATTGTAATGT
Organism: Dipodomys merriami; assembly: GCF_024711535.1. Taxonomy (NCBI): domain Eukaryota; kingdom Metazoa; phylum Chordata; class Mammalia; order Rodentia; family Heteromyidae; genus Dipodomys; species Dipodomys merriami. Next base: position 176,380 of record NW_027202672.1, read on the forward strand.
ATTGAATACATAACATGTCAAAATTTTTACCCCCTCCCTCATTTTTCTCACACTTTTCCTTCACCCCAATACCACTCACAAATTGTAATGTTAATTTCCAACATGTTGTCCTGTGACTATTGCTATTGCATTGGTTTGCCTTTTGTCCTTTGTCTCGCCATTTTATTGTTCTGCTTCCCTTGCCAAATGAAGATAAATGTATATACAATACACAGGCTGAATCCAAATACAACAATGGACAAACCATAGGGGAAAACATAAAAGAAAAAAGAAATCACATAGTACATTAAAAACAACAACCACAAAGAAAAACCTCTCTTTCCATATCTAGGAGTTTATTTTGCTCAGCATCATTTTATATGGTAATTTATACATAGCTATTGATTCATTCTGCTCCTCTGCTAAGACTATCAGATATTTCCTAGTTATTACAAATGAGGGAAACCATGAAATCTGTTTCTTTGTGTCTTGCTTATTTTTTAAGTAGGATTTTTCCAAGTTTTTCCATTTCCTTATGAATAGGAAGCATAGAAGTACTCCGTACATATATAAACCACATTTTGTCAATTCATTCATCTACTGAGTGGCATATTGTTTTAAAACATGATTGCATGTAAGTATCACTTAAGGCCATTCAAAAATGACAGATGCCGCCTCACCAGATATACTAATATCATGATTTCTATGTAAGATAGTATTTTATGGTGGTACAAATGTTGAGATATAGGATGAGTCTAATGTATATCTTGCACGAATTAGCCAGGAAGAAATCCAATATCATGTAGGATAAAAATGGTAGTGACAAAATGTTTCCCTTGAGAAAGATATAGGAGGCTGCCAGAAATATGAAGTAGTTCAGATAAATTTGAAGAATTTAGAAATGCAAGCTCAATTATATCTCTTTAAATAATAATTATGTCAGTGGAAGACCAAAAAAATGGTAAGAGAAGAAAATAACTGACAGCAGATCATTATCCCAAGTTAGAGTACAAAAAGACATAATCTGTAACTTCCAAGTTAAAGAGATACCAATATAATACGTCCCACTTAATTTAGGTACATGCAAAATATTTACTTGGCTTTTCCCTACTTAAATGCTCCAAAATAAATGAACACTTACAAGAAAAGTTATGTTATTGCCATTGTTTCAACACTAACTGTGATCAGCCCGCTTTTTCTCACTTTGCACTTGGTAAATTGATGATGTTGTCCCTGATTAGAGTCAGAATTAGGGGCTTCTACTTGTACAATTATCCCAGAACAGTTTAAAGCAGTTTTCCCGCCCAAGATATCCAACTACATTGTCTGAACCTGTACTTTGAACACACCCTCACACCTGAGCACATTATTTGAAATTATAATTTAGCTTTTCTTGGCACACTTTGTGCCTTTGTCTTCTTTGCACATTCCTTTTGAGTTCATAGTTGCTCTATTTCCATTTCATCTGTACAAACTGCTAAGAACATTGTTCAACTACCACTTCTTGTTTGTACACGCCCAGTCTATGTATGAAGGTACTTTGTCCATGTTAAGCAATAGGGTAATACTCACTCTCTGAGGAGAAAAGTTCCACAATATAACCCTATGCGCACATTAAAGGATGTAGAATTTAAAGCATTTTGAGACAGTGATATTAGAATTGAAAGGCTCCTTAGGGACATTTTCATGGAGTTCATTAGTTTACCCAGGGGAAATATAAATATCCACAAAATTTGGAGCTAATTAGTAAGTATCCAAATTAACATTAGATCCTAGATGTTGTGTTAATAAAAGTCACGATTGTCTTATTTTTAAATCAGAATCCTTCACTACTTGACAATGTGTATGAGAAAGTGAAAGAAAAGCATTAAAGCAAAAGGTCTTATCTTGTCAGGCATTTAATCTTGGGGTGAGAGTAATGTCTGAATTTTTCTATTCAATAAAAGCTTGAAGTTTATAAGAACATTTTCCTACATATAAGAATTTGTGTCAGGTTGGTTGACAGTGTTATTTTAGCATGGAGATATACCTAACAAGATTTAGATTTCAATAGTGTATATGGCAGTTATGATGTGTCAATTGCTATTGAGGCATTTTCTATTCTAAAGAGGAATCAATTCCAGGAGTCTTCAGACACATCATTAAAGCTGTATGTTCAACCTAATACTTGGTGTTACTTGTCCTACATTTATAATGAGTAGGCTGATAAGATATCCAAACATATCTAAATATATTTCAATAAAATCCTAAACTGATATGCATAGATGGGTCACTAATTGGAACTGTACGACAAATTAGGCTTTTTTGTGCTGTAGTTCAATCTATAATCTCCTAGCTAAATAAAGTTTTCAAAAATATTCACAGAATACCACTAAGAAAAGTTCATGACAGTTATTTCTGTATAATATTTCTAAGGTCAGGATTAAAGCATTTGTTCCCAACATTTAGAATCAAGAGGATCTGTTGAATTAATCGATCCAGAATTTTATCCTCACATTCACATCTCAACATTTTATCAATATAACTTTCACCAAAACACTGTTCTTATTGAACTTGTCTATGTCCTTTTACTTTTCAAATCCAAATAGTAGGTTTCCTTCAATATCTTCCTGAAAACTCTTTCCTTCCTTTTCTTCTGTAAATCTGTGTTTATTCCTTTTTTGTTTCCTTATTTAACACTTTCCTCCAATCTTGTCCACTCTGGTACTCACATTTTTCACACTTTCGTCAGAATATTCCTTTTCCTCTTCCCTTTAATAATGTCCCTGATTTTATTATTTTTCATATTCATGGTTATGAATATTTTGATGATGTCCAAACAGACCTATCTTTACATCTGTTTAACATAAATCTTAGAACTATCAGAGAGGTTTTTTCCTCTAAATCCATCTTTATCAGCAAGATAAATCCATCTAAATCCATCCTTATCACCAAGAATGTAACTAACACAGTTAGGAGACAGAGATGTGGAAAAACTTTAGATTTCCTCTTACCCTACCTCCATCCATTAGATAAGATGAATGATCAAGATTTTCTCAGTTTCTGTCATAAATGCAATTTCTATGTACTTCTTTTTATGACCCTGACACACCAGCCTATTGCAAATACTCATCACCAGTCACTCAGTCCTAAAACAACTTTTTACGAAGTATGCATTTCTCCCCAGTCTTTTCATATTGATCCTCTCCATCACTCAATGAGTCACCTTGTAAGCAAACAGAGTGAAGAACTCAGACAAAAATTCTAGTACAATTAATTACTCAGAATATTGAATGTTGGTCTTACATTTAATGGATGTAATCTGCCAGA